>NW_027176240.1:380798-385798 GCF_023055335.1 Clinocottus analis | reverse complement strand
TTGTTAAACAGGTGACAGACAGAGAACACATCTCCACTCAGTGATGACTTTATTAATATAAGTAGTGGTTTGAAACCAAAAAATCAAGTGAAAACATACAATCATTTTTAGCAATGATTGAAGAGCATTTTTATTTCAAAAAACAACAACAGAAAACAACTCTGTTACTTTGATTATGTTTACAGACACAAACTCCATCAGCTCTTAAAGCGACAGCTGATCACACACACACACACACAGACACACACACTCACACACACACACACACACACACACACACACACACACACACACACACACACACACACACACACACACACACACACACACACACACACACCTCAGGAAGACGTAGATATCAGAAGGGGAACAGCGACATCTGGTGGCAGACTGGAGTCAAAGCAGCTGCTTCACAGTGTGACTGAACACCTCAATGTTTCAATCTCACATTTCTGCCGTCAAAGTCAATCAAAGCTGCGAACTACAGCAACGTGACCGGGTCAGTTTAGGTTAGCTAGTGAGGCTATGTGCTGCTAACTACAGGACTATGACCGGGTCAGTTTAGGTCAGCTAGTGAGGCTATGTGCTGCTAACTACAGGACTATGACCGGGTCAGTTTAGGTCAGCTAGTGAGGCTATGTGCTGCTAACTACAGGACTATGACCGGGTCAGTTTAGGTCAGCTAGTGAGGCTATGTGCTGCTAACTACAGGACTATGACCGGGTCAGTTTAGGTTAGCTAGTGAGGCTATGTGCTGCTAACTACAGGACTATGACCGGGTCAGTTTAGGTTAGCTAGTGAGGCTATGTGCTGCTAACTACAGGACTATGACCGGGTCAGTTTAGGTTAGCTAGTGAGGCTATGTGCTGCTAACTACAGGACTATGACCGGGTCAGTTTAGGTTAGCTAGTGAGGCTATGTGCTGCTAACTACAGGACTATGACCGGGTCAGTTTAGGTTAGCTAGTGAGGCTATGTGCTGCTAACTACAGGACTATGACCGGGTCAGTTTAGGTTAGCTAGTGAGGCTATGTGCTGCTAACTACAGGACTATGACCGGGTCAGTTTAGGTTAGCTAGTGAGGCTATGTGCTGCTAACTACAGGACTATGACCGGGTCAGTTTAGGTTAGCTAGTGAGGCGATGTGCTGCTAACTACAGGACTATGACCGGGTCAGTTTAGGTTAGCTAGTGAGGCTATGTGCTGCTAACTACAGGACTATGACCGGGTCAGTTTAGGTTAGCTAGTGAGGCTATGTGCTGCTAACTACAGGACTATGACCGGGTCAGTTTAGGTTAGCTAGTGAGGCTATGTGCTGCTAACTACAGGACTATGACCGGGTCAGTTTAGGTTAGCTAGTGAGGCTATGTGCTGCTAACTACAGGACTATGACCGGGTCAGTTTAGGTTAGCTAGTGAGGCTATGTGCTGCTAACTACAGGACTATGACCGGGTCAGTTTAGGTTAGCTAGTGAGGCGATGTGCTGCTAACTACAGGACTATGACCGGGTCAGTTTAGGTTAGCTAGTGAGGCGATGTGCTGCTAACTACAGGACTATGACCGGGTCAGTTTAGGTTAGCTAGTGAGGCTATGTGCTGCTAACTACAGGACTATGACCGGGTCAGTTTAGGTTAGCTAGTGAGGCTATGTGCTGCTAACTACAGGACTATGACCGGGTCAGTTTAGGTTAGCTCGTGAGGCTATGTGCTGGTTACTCGGGGTAACGTAGCCACGCCCCTTTCCGCCGTGTATGGTTGGGAAAAAGCAAATCAACCACATAAGGTCGAGCGAGTAAAGTCGGACGAACAAGCCTAAATGTTTTGGTATCGCACCATAAGACCTGTGTAGACATTTGGACTAGACCTGATGAACTCAGTTACGAGTCATTGGTTACTGCATGTTGTCTGTTGTTTAGTGCTGGATGTGATCTCTGCCAGGCTTCAGTGATTTTTTTAAACTAATGACATTAAACATTAAATGAGCAGTAAATACTGTGTAACTGTTTAGTCTTGAACTGTAAGGCGTAAAGAACGTAGCATGCACACAGCGTATGCACTTGCATGCTAAACTGTGTATCCTACTAAACAGAAATCAAGCTGAGCGTAACTGAGTCCATGGCATCTGGAATTGGCCCTGTGGGGGTCAAACCGGTGACCTTGTGATCCCGGTAAGGCCTCTGTGACCCTCACACGGGGCTGTAGCTGCTGTACAGTGTGAGCGTACGCCGCCATGGCGCTTCCTTTTATGTAAACCCAACGTCACATTTGATGAGGACGCCCACGCGGCCTCCCTTGTGGAGCTCCCTTGTGGAGGGCCCAGATCTTAATCTCACTGCGTCCCTCTAATCAAGGCCAGGAAACAGAGAGCTGGTTACTTTCTCAGGAATGTGTCTTTTTACTCTTTTCATCATCTTTCCCTTTTTTTTTCCCCTCGTCCTCCCTGCAGCCGCGTCCAAATAAATGACATTTTGTTTAGCCAAAACCCTCCTCCGCCCTTTTTAAAAAACTTTTTTTTTTTCCACCAAGTTGTTGTTTCTAACCGTTCAAAGACGTGTCAGACTGATGAACAGCCCCGTCTGCATATTGGAAAAATATGGATTTTTCCACTTTTCTTTTCCTCTCTCCCCTCCCCTCCCGCTCTGCAACGTTGGCCTCCCAAGGACCTTCTTCCCCACATGTGCTCGGTATAAAGCAGTTAGGTCACCGTGGCAGCGCTTTTGAACAAACAAACTCTGAAACCCGTGCGCCCTGACAAGCTCCGAACGCCGGGTTGTCCCGCGGATGTTTACTCGCGCTGTTTGTGGTGAGGAAGTTTACGTTATACGGAGCGAAAGGCATCGGACCAGACGACCTCCTCCAGGCAAGAGGGAGGCGGGTAGCGGCCTTCAGACTTCTCCGTCTCCTCACAGGGGAACCAGCCGACGGACGAGGGCTTCGCTCGCAGCTATTTGAGAGCTGTCAACCTCAGAGAACTTCCATTTAATCACAAAGTCTTCGCCTGTCAAGTCCTTTTCTGGAGTTTGAATGTTTCTCTTCTCATCAGGTGAAGTTATGAGAACCTCTGAGACTCTTTATTTATTCATTGGTGTGTTTGTTTGCCTCGTCTACAGCGATGATGTTTATTGTATACATGTTGTCCGTCAAAAAAATAAGAAAATAAACTTTAGAGAAGCCGGCGAACATTGACAAGTCTCACTGAGGAACAAAAAATTAACCAGAAACATGTTTCTCATTCAACCCAACAAGGAAAAAACTTTTCAAAAATTGAACATTTTACAGTCTTTGGAAACAGCCAAAGACTAAATTAAACTTCTATACAACCAGAGGAGTCGCCTCCTGGTGGTCAGGAGAGAGAATGCAGCTTTAACACATGAAGCATGGACCTCTATACAACCAGAGGAGTCGCCCCTGTGGTCAGGAGAGAGAATGCAGCTTTAACACATGAAGCATAGACTTCTATACAACCAGAGGAGTCGCCCCCTGGTGGTCAGAAGAGAGAATGCAGCTTTAACACATGAAGCATAGACTTCTATACAACCTGAGGAGTCGCCCCCTGGTGGTCAGGAGAGAGAATGCAGCTTTAACACATGAAGCATAGACTTCTATACAACCAGAGGAGTCGCCCCCTGGTGGTCAGGAGAGAGAATGCAGCTTTATTGACTTCACTTTACGCCTCCACAGGGAATACAGAATTAAAAAAAACTGAGAATTCTTGGTGAATTGAAGTAAATGGAGGCAAAACAACATCAAGTCTCATTTCTTCAGTCATACGCTTACTACTCTACAAACACATTACCAATGAAAACAGTTCAGCATCTTCAATGTAGTAGTAATAATAATAAGGGAGTAGTTTAAATGATTATTTGGGGTGTGAACTATTCCTTTCACATATTGTCTCTAGTTGAGAAAGAGGCAGTTCAGTCCGAGTGTTGGAGCGTCGTGGGAAAATCTAATGAAACGTCTGATTCGTCGTCGCTAATCCGAGTGATGTTCCATGATTTTCAAACCTGTAAGTACAGAAACGTTCGCTGCAGGGACAGACGAGCTGCGACGCAGCCAGCTGGAACCAGCTCTGCTTCGAATAAGTGGAGCTGAGGGCGAGCGGCGGGACAGACGTAGCGGCTTTATTCGCTCTGACACACCAGGAATTCCATGCAGTCATTTGTGCCACTTTCAATTCACCTCGTTCCCGCTGACAGAGCCGCTGATTAATCACGATAACAATGTTTTCCTTTTATTTCAGCGCTCACCTCCCGGCGCCGGGACAAATGACTTTGTGCAGGAGTCAGCAGGTGAGCCTGAAGTGGGACCACCAACAGGAACCGAGGTTTGAATATTCTCTCCTTTAGGCCCCGTTGTTGCAGTTTTATTTGTTGTTTTTTAAGTGAGATGACTAATAATGGTTTCTACTTCCGAGCACAGACTTCTATACAACCAGAGGAGTCGCCCCCTGGTGGTCAGGAGAGAGAATGCAGCTTTAACACATGAAGACTTCTATACAACCAGAGGAGTCGCCTCCTACTGGTCAGGAGAGAGAATGCAGCTTTAACACATGAAGTATAGACTTCTATACAACCAGAGGAGTCGCCTCCTGATGGTCAGGAGAGAGAATGCAGCTTTAACACATGAAGCATAGACTTCTATACAACCAGAGGAGTCGCCCCCTGGTGGTCAGGAGAGAGAATGCAGCTTTAACACATGAAGCATAGACTTCTATACAACCAGAGTACAGCCCTGAGATGTCTTCTTGCGCGTCACCTACTTTAACTCCTTTATTGTCACCTTCAGACGGGCGTGACTGTCTTCACATATTTAATATACATATTTCTTCGTCAACATTAGTTGAAGCGTGACGACAACGTGCAGATTGTTCAGGATCAATGGGACGAAATCAGCTAATCCGTGTTTCTAATTTTCTCTTCTTCTAATCCATCCATGCAGATTCTCAGTGTGTTGCGTCTCCGTTTAGAGACCCCCACCTCCCACAATGCACTTCTCAGCA
>NW_027176240.1:368298-375798 GCF_023055335.1 Clinocottus analis | reverse complement strand
TGTGTGTGTGTGTGTGTGTGTGTGTGTGTGTGTGTGTGTGTGTGTGTGTGAGGCAGAGATTACAGTGCTCTTCAGTACTGCAGGTTTCTGGAATGCTGCACCAGGAGACAGCTGCGTCTGGACCGTCATTCTCGCGTCACTTTATCGCTCCGGGGCTCTGAAAGACGAGTCGGGAAGCGGCGCCCAGATATGCGGCCTCATCTTGATAAGAGAGGCGGGAAGAGGATCCGCCGACGACTTCTTCAATGGAGCGCGAAGAGGCGGCTCTGGTGTCCGATGCGGCGGAAAAAAAAGCGGCGTCAAAGGGTTTCTGAGCAGCGACGAATGAGAGGCCGAGCCGGACGGACGCTCGAGTGAACGAGTGCCGAGCAACTTGTCTTGAAACCCGCAGATCTGCTGTGGACCGGTCAACCAAATGGCATCCGTTGGTTTCATTGTTCATGTCGCTCTGGATGAAGTAAGAAGGAAAGTCAGTGATGAGTCTTGTTGGTGCTGAACACGCACATTAAAGACATGCATGTGATCCAACGTTCAGAACAAGTGACAAACTTTAGAATGTTCAAAAAGACGACAACCGATGGACACGTCCAACACAAAGGACGACAACCAGAAGCCCGCGTTGTGGTTTTATGGTGGTTTAGTTGCCTCAAGCCAACTGTAGGTTTAGTTGCTTCAACTTCACTGTAGGTTAAGTTGCCTCAACCTATCTGTATTAACGGCGGCGCACAAAGTTGTCGCTCTCCAAAGTGAAAGCAACACCGTTCATCAAACTCTGCCAGCCGCTGCAGGTGTGAGTCGGTTGCCCGTGCAACTTTTAACGGCATCAACGTCGGCCCTCTTCTTTTCTTTTTTGCGTCCATGAAGGCGATCGCTTCCCCGTGAGCTTCTCTGCTGGAGAAGATTTATGAGGACTTCCACTGTTCTGCTCGGTGTGAGTGTGTTTCAAAGTGAGAAGACACTAAAAAAAGAGTTAAGCTTTAACAACCTTTAAACACTCGATGGAGACGTGAAGCTGCAGATGTGCCGTCTTTGCGTTTATCGCTGACGGCTGACAGCGGTTTGCGGCGAGGGTTTGGCGAGCGGAGGGAGATTCTTTGCCGGTGATCTCAGTTTCCATCGGTTTCGACATTTTAATTCACTGACCCGCAGCGACGCGGCTCCACGCAGCGTTTAGTTTGGACGCTCAAGAGAAAACGGGAACTTTCAACCCTCTGAGCGAGAAAAGCTACAGGACTAAAAAATGTTCTGCACAGTTTGACGATTTCAGCGGATTTCTATACCTTTCATGGTCCACGGCGCTCAGAGGTGGATAAAGGTTTTCGGGACAAAAAGGTTTCATAATAACTAAATTTATATTTTCCATCCAGCAAAAACAAATAATCTTGATTTCAACATTTTCCTGGGAGCAGTTTTTCTTCCGGCAGCAGCTGCTCTCGGCGGCGTTACTCATTCACCTTCACGCTCGTCCCCAGATGGTGAATGCTGAACCGATGACCCTCCGGTCTGTGGCCACGGCGCCGTTATCCGTGTGTGTGTGTGTGTGTGTGTGTGTGTGTGTGTGTGTGTGTGTGTGTGTGTGTGTGTGTGTGTGTGTGCTTTATCCGACGCAGGTCCTCGGTTCAGTTTAATTAACAGAGGCCACGTGAGCGGATCCCACCGGGTCAAGGTGATCGAGGCGGCCGAGCAGGTGGAGGATCGATGGGATCGAACCGCTGGTCAAACACGGCCGGTATTGACTGACACGCTCAATGTGGTTAACAGTGGAGTGTGTGTGTGTGTGTGTGTGTGTGTGTGTGTGTTAAACACACATGAAGTTCAGCTACACACACACACACACAGTAGTGTGTGTTTAAAGTTCTGCAGATTAAATATTTGTGAGGTAGACTGTCGATCTGTCACTTTAATATTAGTCTTTGCAAAACAGACGACAATATGAACAAAAGAAGCTTTCACAGCAAAAAACTGCAACTACCAAAGACAAAGAAGGAGAAACTAAGAAAAAAAAACGCAATTAGATTTGTGGACGCGTGTGTGTGTGTGTGTGTGTGTGTGTGTGTGTGTGTGTGTGTGTGTGTGTGTGTGTGTGTGTGTGTGTGTGTGTGTGTGTGTGTGTGTGTAATCAGGTCCTCATGATCCAGACTGCAGAAGACAGAAGAAACGGTCCCGCTGTGTTTGTTCCTGCGAGCCGGCTGATTGGACGCAGGTGGAACCAATCAGAGCTCGTCATCACACAGGATGAAGCAGGAAGCACAGCGAGAGAGCACAGGTACGTTTAGTTGCCTTAACCTTGCAGTTGCCTAACTGTAAGTGTAGTTGCCTCAACCAAACTGTAACTTTAGTTGCCTTAACCTAACTTTGAGTTTAGTTGCCTCAACTTAACTAAGTTTAGTTGCCTTAACCAAACTGTAAGTTTAGTTGCTTCAACCTAACTGTTGGTTTAAGTTCACAAGTTCTTGGTGGACGTTGCTTTTTGTTTTTTATTTTTGTTTTGCGACTGTAATCTGGGAAATGTGAAGGAGGCTGCATTGTGGTGCTGGTTCAGGAGGAGGCGAGGAGGCAAGGAGGCAAGGAGGCAGGATGAACCCTTTCCTCTTGAATACGGCGTTGGTCGGCACTCTGATTCACTAAACCTTCCAAGCAAAAGGAAAAAGACGCAGTGATGCAAACACGGTGCCGCTTTTCATCATTTCACAGATCAAATATGAGCTGCAGCCAAAAAATATGAAAAAAAACACACCTGAACTCTCGTTTATTCATCATGCAGCGCCCCGGGCGCTGGGAGAGAAAATAAGGTGTGATGGGAGGGCGAGAGAGAGAGAGAGAGCCAGACTAGGGAGTAGATTAAGTAGCCTTGAAACACACACACACACACACATGAACCCCCATGTGAAAACACAAGCTAATTATTAAGAAAACAAAGGGGGAACCGCAGCGACGAGCCAACGCTCACAGATCCCCGGCAGAGTAATTGTGCGTGAGCTATTTGGGCTGAAAACAGTCGACTCGGGTGCTCGTCCTCGGCACAGCCGGCAGAATGAACAACATCTGCTCCCCGGGAAGGAAAAAACACACAAGGACTGATTCTCCCTCCCTCTCTCTCTCTGTTTTATTATTATTATTCCTTCTTCTTTTACTGCGATTCAATGGAGTCTGACGGAAGGACAATTGTTGTTGTTTTTTATTCAGTCCTGTTAGAGTTTTGTGGGGTTTCCTCCAAGAAACCGGAGGTGGTTCTGCTATAAAGGGATCCGATCGTCAACGTGAAGGGCCAGAGCTCATAAACGCTTGGCTCCGCGACAACGCGCTGCGTCCCACCGAGGCTCAGGACTTGGACGATGGCGGTGACGGAAAAAAAGAAAAGAGAAAACCCTCCGTGTGTTTGAATGTTTGTGAACGGCCGTCTGCACGATTAAGTTGTACAATCTAAAGATCTCCGTCCTGAGCAGCCGAGCAGGTTACTTCCCCAAATCTCAGCTTCTCCTCTGGTTGTATAGAAGTCTATGCTTCATGTGTTGAAGCTGCATTCTCTCTCCTGACCACCAGGGGGCGACTCCTCTGGTTGTATAGAAGTCTATGCTTCATGTGTTAAAGCTGCATTCTCTCTCCTGACCACCAGGGGGCGACTCCTCTGGTTGTATAGAAGTCTATGCTTCATGTGTTAAAGCTGCATTCTCTCTCCTGACCACCAGGGGGCGACTCCTCTGGTTGTATAGAAGTCTATGCTTCATGTGTTGAAGCTGCATTCTCTCTCCTGACCACCAGGGGGCGACTCCTCTGGTTGTATAGAAGTCTATGCTTCATGTGTTGAAGCTGCATTCTCTCTCCTGACCACCAGGGGGCGACTCCTCTGGTTGTATAGAAGTCTATGCTTCATGTGTTAAAGCTGCATTCTCTCTCCTGACCACCAGGGGGTGACTCCTCTGGCTGTATAGAAGTCATATAAATGACTACTTCTCTCTTGACATATTTATTGAAATGATGTTCATTTAGTTAATTATGGTCATTTATCATCAAACAGACCATAAAGCAGGAGACGCTTTAGGGGCGTGGCTCCAAGGTGATTGACAGGTCTCTACGTTACTCCTCCTTTGTCCATATATGGTCACTTCCTGTTCACTGGCCGCAAAAAAAGAACAAAGTGGCAAAACATCAGACCACAAACGGGTGACGTCTGTTCCTTCAACAAGAAAAGAAAAGAAAAGAAAAGAAAAGAAAAGAAAAGAAAAGAAAAGAGCAGCGCGGCTCCATTTGATCGTAGACTGAGTCAAAACAACCGATCGTCGTGAGAATTCTCTGTTTTTCAGGCCGTCGGCGGAGGAATGGGCTCTGGCCGAGTGGGTGAAGCGTCTGCGGGTCGGCGGTGTTCTCATGTGCTGCTCTTGAGGAGGAAGCAGCTTGATGCTGATCGATGATGACAGAAGGTTTAAATGTTCTGCTGAGGGTCAAATGACAATTGTCTTAGTGCCACTGTCTCTGTCTCCTCTCACCAGTTAACTAATGGAAACTACACACTGCTCAGTGTGTGTGTGTGTGTGTGTGTGTGTGTGTGTGTGTGTGTGTGTGTGTGTGTGTGTGTGTGTGTGGTACACCTGCAGGTGGGCGGCCCATCACTGCTGCTGATGAACAGCTATGTTAAGTGCTCCGGTTTTCTCAGAGACCTGCAACCTCTCAGACGCACAACATTCCACACAACGCACTCTGTTTGTTTAAGTCACACACACATGACGAGCTCTCTGCACACACACACACACTCACACACACACGTGCAGACACACACACAGTCACAAACACACACACTTTATCATTCAAACACACACGACCAGCTCTCTGCACACATGGGCACACACACACAAACACAACCTCACACAGGCACACACACACACACATTAACAGCTATCTGCACCCACACACGCTTTACTATTCAAACACACACACTCACGGTCACACACACACACGTGCAGACACACACACACGACCAGCTCTCAGTTAAACATGTGTATATAAACACACACACACACACACACACACACACCGTGCTCTGTCTCTCACACACACACACACACACACACACACACACACACACACCCTGTGTAACTGATTACAGGAGCCATGGCAACAATTACACATAATAAGCCAAAGATAATAACAGCAATTTTTATACTTACGGGAAAGATTAAACACCGAAGAAATATGCAGCGACTTTTGCCCCGAGGAGCTTTTGTTTGTGTGTTTTATTCCAGCGCGTTGGCTTTGTCGTCTCAAGTGTCAATCAAAAGTCTGGACGCACAAAAGGTTGTTGTTTTAATTTGTGATGAACTTCTGCTCATCGTGTGGATCTGAAGCGTCTTCACTCGACAGTCAAACGTTTCTCATCAAACGAAGCCACAGAATTGCAAAAAAATGCAGATTTCACATTAAAGGCAGAAACAGTGAAGCAAAGTAGGATGTGTGATGTTTTACTCCAGGATGATGTCATGCTTCAGATGCACAGAAGACACACAACTACTTATTCAAACTCCGTTAATCCATCTGAGGTCGACTCTCGGATTCTGGAACAAACGTAATGTTGTCGTCAGCGAAGAATCACAACGTGTGTGTGTGTGTGTGTGTGTGTGTGTGTGTGTGTGTGTGTGTGTGTGTGTGTGTGTGTGTGTGTGTGTGTGTGTGTGTGTGTGGACAATACTTTGTTTAACGGTCCAAATGTTCAGAACAAGGATTTGATTCAAGCATGAAACAGAATTGAAAACCGTGTCAAACCACCTGAAGACAAAACCCCAGATGGTCAACATGTCGCGTTGACCTCCAGAGGAGACGGTAATAATTTATTAGAGAGGGTGTGAGACCACCCAGAGACCTGGAGGACCCCCACAGCTGCTGACAACACACACACACACACACACACACACACACACACACACACACACACACACACACACCTGTGTCATGATGCAAGAGCATGTCTTTAAACACACAGACAAATATGCACCTGAATAAAACATATACACACTGTAGTAAGTCAAATACATCAGCCTCTTCTATACAACCAGAGGAGTCGCCCCCTGGTGGTCAGGAGAGAGAATGCAGCTTTAACACATGAAGCATAGACTTCTATACAACCAGAGGAGTCGCCCCCTGGTGGTCAGGAGAGAGAATGCAGCTTTAACACATGAAGCATAGACTTCTATACAACCAGAGGAGTCGCCCCCTCCCTCAATATAAAGAAGTGTATTCTTTACATTGATACATTTAAGTCCATTTTGTATACATGCACACGCCGTATAAATAATGAATCAAACTAATAAATAATGAATCAAACTAATAAATAATGAATCAAACTAATCGCTTCATGCCAAACAAAAGTTGTCGGTGTAAACATGTAACTTCAGCAGCGTGAACACGAGTTATGATTAATCACTGGTGATGTCACTGCTGTGTGAGAATATGCGCTTGAAGCTGTTTGTGTATTTGTGCACCGTGTGTGTGTATATATGTGCGTATAACTTGTGTATTTTCCCACACACTGAAAGCGATTTGTCTCAATACGATCACAGTGTAAAGCGGCGTGGCTTATCTTGACCTTCCCTCTCACTCCTCACCTTCAGGAAGGAGTTTATTTTCTCTTCTCCGCTCCGGTTGGAGCTCATTTGTCTGCGGCGAGGAGCGATGGAGGAGCAATGGAGGAGCGATGGAGGAGCGATGGAGGAGCGATGGAGGAGGAGGAGCGATGGAGGAGCGATGGAGGAGCGATGGAGGAGCGATGGAGGAGCGATGGAGGAGAGATGGAGCGATGGCGTCGCTCGGTCTCCGTGACCCCGAGCTGACCTCGGATCAGGTGTCCACCGCCGGCCCCAACATGACGAATGCTTCGGCGCTACGCCTCCGACATGTGAGTGTTTGTGCGCGTTGTGTGTGCAGGAGAGGACATTGATTTGATTTCAGGTTTGAGCAATTTTTGGGTTTTCAGTGTTTTGACTTTGGGTTTGTGGAGCCGTGCGGCAGCATCGTCCTCTCGTGACGGCGTGAAGATGAAAAGGGGGCGGAGTTAAACCATGACACTGTACATGAGAAGTGCACGCAGTCGCCGAGTAGTTTGTGTTTTTTGGCCGTCGCCATCTTGGATTTTTGCAACCTTTGAACAGGAAGTGATTACATAAGGACTGAGGAGGAGACGTAGAGACGCTGTATACGTCTGTGGTGTCGACCTGTCAATCACCTCGTAGCCCCGCCCCTAAAGCATCCCCTGCTTTATGGTCTGTTTGACTCTAACAGACCATAATGTACTAAATAAACATCATGCTGTATAGAAGAAGACTTGAAACTAGAGATTGAGACATAAACTCATGTTTACAATGTTTACTGAGGGAATACATCAAGAGAGAAGTAGAGTCACTTATATAGACTTCTATACCATCAGAGGAGTCGCCCACTGGTGGTCAGGAGAGAGAATGCAGCTTCAATACATGAAGCATAGACTTCTATACAACCAGAGGAGTCACCCCC
>NW_027176240.1:343298-363298 GCF_023055335.1 Clinocottus analis | reverse complement strand
GCTCGCGCACTCTTTCAGATTAAAAGCGCTGCTCGCAGGATTTAATGCATTCACGTTTTAAGCAGCGAACGCTCTCATTAACGTCGACCTCCAGAGCTGGATTTATAGTTTTAAACACTGAACACGCGCGATATTTAAAGCAACGTAGGAATCTTTGTTCTTGTGGGTTTCATGTCCAAACATCCGCGACATGCCGTCCGTCAGTAAAGACGGAGCGAGTTCACCTCGTTCTGACCCCCGTGGCGTTCACACGTACTGTGAGGAAAGAGCGGCGTGTGAAGCCCTCGAGCTGAAGTAAACGAGGTGTGGAAAGAAGAAACCCCTTCATGCCCCCTCACGCGAGACCCGGCTCCGCTTTCCCCTCCACGAGTCTTTAAAGGTGCAACGTGAAACACGCAGCCACAGCCTCCACGCCACTAGAGGGCACTACAGCCTCCACGCCACTAGAGGGCACTAGACGCGTTCTTTAGAGCTTTAATAAAGAGGAAGAACGTTCCCCGTGTTCTGGTGCGAGTGTGGATCCTCTTTGATTGAAACAAGGTGGCGTGCACTTGTTTGAACCTCCTTAAAGAGAGAAGGTGTGCGACTAATCAGAGCCGGGCCTCCAACGGCCTTAAAACATGTTCCTGACCGGCCTGACGACACGCTACACGCAATAAAGCTCCACTGGGACTGCAGGGAGCCGGAGGACCGGCTTTATGGGCTGCTGCACGGTCAGCGCTCACCGGATTGTACCTGTGAAGCGTCCCTGTATGTGTTACTGTCGCTTTAAGAGTTAGTCCATGCATGTGTTACTGTCGCTTTAAGAGTTAGTCCATGCATGTGTTACTGTCGCTTTAAGAGTTAGTCCCTGTATGTGTTACTGTCGCTTTAAGAGTTAGTCCATGCATGTGTTACTGTCGCTTTAAGAGTTAGTCCATGCATGTGTTACTGTCGCTTTAAGAGTTAGTCCATGCATGTGTTACTGTCGCTTTAAGAGTTAGTCCGTGCATGTGTTACTGTCGCTTTAAGAGTTAGTCCGTGCATGTGTTACTGTCGCTTTAAGAGTTAGTCCATGCATGTGTTACTGTCGCTTTGAGACATGAAGATTAAATATTATTTGTATCTGAATGTATCAGAGCACCAGTTCAACCGTTTCTACTTTGTTTCCCACTGTTTCTGCATCACAACGTGCATTTCTTAGCTTGTTTCCATATAAATGATGTAAACTGTGATGATCCTAATAACAAAGAGCGGCGAGAAACCGCAAAGACGAGAGTGAAAGTGATCGAGCGCTCGGGGGGAACTGACCCCCCAAAACGCCGCCATTGTGCGTGATGGATTCCCCCCTAATGGAAACAGTTTGCCCAGTCGCCCAGCTGGGCTTCATGTGCTTTTGATTACTCTCCGCCATTTAGTTCCACAAAATTACATGCTGCCTAATGGCCTTTTAATGGTTATAGGTTCCTCTGCTCTTTAATGAGCCTGCACCAGTTGGTTAGCTAATGCCCTGCGGCGGCTTTGGCATCCGGCCAGTGCGGTTAAGTATGTTTCCCTCCAGTTTACAACTTTTGTTGTGTGGAAATCGCAAACAAGGAGGTCGGGCGTTGAAATGCGGTTACGCTGCGGCGGCGGCGGCGGCTCCATGATTGTGCTATCAGGGCGTTTGATTGTTAGCGCTCTCTAGCTAACGGAGATTCATTTATTTTTTCCTAGCGAGGTGATAATGTGGCAACGACTCCTGTCATCACGCTCACATGTGACGCACACACACACACACACACACACACACACACACACACACACATATACACTCACACACATAAACAGACAGACACACACACACACACATTTTGCTATGCAAACACAGACACACAAACACACACACACACACACTCACAGACACACACACACACAGACACACAAACACAGACACACAAACACACACAGACACACACACACACACACACACACACACAGTAAACATGCTCCGTATCGAGGAGGCGGGTCTAGAGGTCAAGGTGAGAGAGTCCACCGACCTTAATCATCGCCGCAGCCGTCGCTGATGTGTTTGTTAGATTTTTATCTCCCACCGCACGGCTGTGTGCGTGTGTGTGTGTGTGCGTGTGTGAGTGTGTGTGTGTGTGTCTGTGTGCGTGTGTGTGTGTGTGTGTGTCCTAATGGGGACGTCAGCAGCTGCTTTTTCGATGAGCGCCTGTTTACTGGACCTAATTAAGCAGAAAACGGCCACGCGTCTCCGGCGCTGGAGCGGGACCCCTGAACAGATGCCCGAGGGCCCGAGAGGCCGCCGACACCTTGGCCGCCCTCGGACGACCAGTCAAATAAATAAATAAATAAATAAAAACAGTGTCCCCGTCAACTCCGTCCCACTTAAAACAAGGTCAACGAGTAAAATGAAGTCTCGGGGCCGGTTTCCACTGATACTCAGACTAGTCAGTTGTATTTGTGGTCGCCCTCTCACCTCAGGAGGAGGTCGCTGCCGCTCCTTCGTTCCTCTCTCTGGAGGCCGGACAGCTTCCTGGGAAGGTTGCCGGTCCGCCCCCCCCCCTCCTCCCCCGGAGCGGCAACTTCTGGATCCCCCGTGTTGCCTCTCTGCTCCGCGTCCTGCAGCCTGAGGCGCCGCGCAGGCCGCCGCCGAGCGGATCCCGCGAGCAGCTCGCTACACGCTAAAGGAAGACATCACCGCATTGCTATGCGCGGGGGGCGGGGGGGGGGGGGGGCACCGCAGGCCTCGACACGCCTTTAAAGAGTTTGTTTTAACTGTTACAGCAGTGAACCGCTGTGGCGGGAACACTGCTAGGACCACGCCGCCGCAGGGGACGCGTGAGCCACCAGGTTTTATTTGAAGCTTTGGTAGTGCGTCCTTTTACTGGTTTGAACTGCTAAGAACCGTGTGTGTGTGTGTGTGTGTGTGCGTGTGTGTGTGTGTGTGTGTGTGTGTGAGTGAAAGTACTCTAGAGGGCAGCAAGAGACCATGTAGGATGAGTGGCAGCTTCTGGGTGTTGCATTGTGTTTAGTTGAAGGATGCACGTGGCTCACACTTATTTTAATAAAGCTCTGGATCAACAGCAAGTTGACAAACACACATATAAAGTTTATAAATCTGTTTTCTTTAGTTTATCAACAGGTACCAGAAGAAACATTTGTCTTTCATCAGGGAACAATAAACAGTGTGTTCAGTAGTTTTTCAATTGTGTTGTTTTTGTTGCATGTTTTTTGTTTGTAAGTGAAATGAATCTGGTTTCCTGTTTTGAGATGAGGTGCTTTTATTTTGAAGGCGGAAAACAGAGTTGAATGTATGTACATATACAAACATACATAAATAAAATCTGTGTGATCTGTGTGGAGGCCGAACCCGACTCGTCACATGAAGCTCACCGGAGACAAAAACAAATGACGCTCACAGAGAAAAGGTCAAGGTCAAATGAGTGTGAAGGTCGACATCCGTCACTAAATGACTGATAATCGCACACTTTGGTTTCTGATTTACAGCTTTTGGAAGTAAAAGAACCAACAACCCGCCGTGAAGCGTTTACCTTCAGCAGCTCCAGTGTCGATCAATACGTAGACCACATTGTGGTGGTTTTGTGTCTCTTTGTGTCTCTTAGTGGTAGTTTTATGTGTCTTTGTGGTGCATTTGTTTCTCTTTATAGTAGTTTTGTGTCTCTTTTTGGTGGTTTTGTGTCTCTTTGTGGAGCATTTGTGTCTCTTTGTAGTAGTTTTGTGTCTCTTTGTGGTGGTTTTGCGTCTTTTTGTTGTGCATTTGTGTCTCTTTTTAGTAGTTTTGTGTGTCTTTGTAGTGGTTTTGTGTCTCTTTGTAATAGTTTTGTGTCTCTTTGTGGTGGTTTTGTTTCTCTTTGTGGTGGTTTTGTGTCTCTTTTTGGTCATTTTGTGTCTCATTGTAGTTCTACTCTTCCCATGTGTTTTCTTGTTTTTCCGTGTCTTTGTGTGTCCGTGCCCTCTAGTTCCTTCAGTAATCCGTCCATGTTCGCACACCGTGTGCCACATTTCATCGCGTCCAAGAGCGACGGCTCGGTCCGTGCCGCTAATGGCGTGCGACCATATGCCGCCACTAATGGACAACGGGCTGCTGGAAGCCGCCGGACCGCTATCGGTTAGCATTTTTGATTTAAAGAAAATCATACTCTGAACATGTGTGACATCTGTTTAATTAGTTTTCATCCCGCGTAAAGTGACATTTCTGATTGCGAATATAAAGTCACAGACGGTCCGCCGTAAACTGGCGATTAAACAAAGCGGCGGCTCTTCATCACCCTTCAGCGCGGCCAGACTTTCACCGCGCAGCCCGACCTTTCCCGCCGACAACGCCGCCGCCGACAACTCCCGAGTGCAAAGAAGTCAACGCGACCGGGAAAAATGCTCCTCGTGTGCAAACATCGGCGGGAGTTTGGCAAACGCCGGCAGCCATAAACGGGGTGATCAGTGTGTAAATGTCAACAGTCTTTGGAGCCCGCGAAGGGCTTTTAATTCGCCGGCTTTTATTACCTATCAGAGAGACGAGAGGCCTGTTATGTGCTGCCAAACACTCGATACGCCCAAACGGCCCTTGACCTTTTTATACCCTCCGGTTTACAGCACGGAAACCTGCAGCCAGCGCAGTGTCCCATAACTTAGCATCTCATAAATGTATTCTCTGTCCAAGGATAATCTGGGGACCTGTTAAACATCTCAATTTAAGACTGTCTGCGTCGCCTTAAATATATTTAACATCGTTGGAAAAAAAAAGGCTTCATTTGGAGTCGAAGGAAAAGTCTTGCGCTCGTGTCTGCGGCCCCGACTGTGAGCGTTATTGGTGCAAAAGAGGGTATTAAATGTCCGTTTCTGTGATGTGCACGCACATATTTACACACTGACGCGGCGAGTGCGGTCGGGGACGAGATGAAGCGTCAGCGCCGCGCAGCCGGACACGCCCCCCGCTGAGAATCCATCACAGTCAAACACGCACAGATCTCCATTTCATTTTTACAGCCACACATCGAGCAGAACAATGAAATCATGTCGTGTATTTATTCTCTCACACACTGACGGACACACACACACACACTGACAGACACGCACACACACACACAAAGCAAACGGATCTAATTTCAAGAGCATCAGCGCACAGCGGCACATTTCTTAGATACACTTTAGATTACGTCGGGGGCCTTTTTATTGAATGATAGATCTGAGCGGCCCCAAACTCTGATTGTACAGCGTCTTCTTCTTCTTCTTCTTCTTCTTCTTCTCCTATTTGATTTGATGAAGTTTGTCGGCTAAATTTAGATCCTTCGTAATCAGATCTCACGAGCCGAGGTGCCGCGTTTCGCCTCGCGACTATCGGGGCGACTCCTGAAGCTAAAAATAAGAGTTCACTCGTGTCACTTCCTCTCGGCTCGACGGACACAAATCAAGTTGTTAAGTTTGACGGCTTGAAGTTTAAATCCAAGGCTTGAAAATTAGCTTAAAATTAAAATGTCTCACTTAAACGCGGTCGGATCCTTAACTCTTTTTCCCTGTTTGAGTCAATGTAGGAACCCCAAATTAATTCCAATACTTGTGTTTATTGTAAGTATTTGTTCAGCAAAGTGTTTGGAAAAAATGCATATCTGCAAAACAATCACTTTTAAAAGATATTTTGATCATAACTATGAACATCCAGCATGATATGAACCAGATTCCCCAAAAAAGCCTCCTGGAGCGTCAATAAGACACCTTTATGAAAAGATTAGGACCTAAAGAATCAGAACCTGCAACAAAAATCACAATAAAACAAAGTCTTGTCCTGTTAGGAAGGAGTTTCAGTCAAAAAACTGTGTCGTTCGGCTCAAAACTGGAAAAATTTGATGTATTTTAAGCCAAAGGTTTGTCCGAATGGGGCATGCTGGGACTTAAAATGGCCGCGGGAGGATTTTCACGCATGGTTTCCAAAAGGTTAACAAATGATGAGTCAGCATGCACGAGTTGCTTCCCAACAAAACATTAATAACTCGCATCTGTGTGTTATTAAACACACAGCACTCTGCCATCTGAAAGCCGACACCTCGAGGTTTCAAGAGCGAGTCCTTATTTAGCGAAACGGACCCCCCCATCTTCTCCCCCGCCATTTTTAGTCGCAGAGGCCATTAACAGCTAACGCTAGCCAGCGCTAATCTGTGCGGGAGGTCATGAAAACCCCCTCAGGAGTCACGACACTCGTCTGCAGCGACAGATCCAACATGGCTGCCAGGAACACCGGGCGCTTCGGAGGCGGCGCTCTGGTCGCGGCGCAGGCGGGCGTGTCTGGCAGCGGCCGCCGCCACGGCAGCGAGGACGCTTATAGACGTTTGACTTGCGGCTGAAGAGGCGACGAGACGCCACGGAGGACAGCGAGTCCGTCTGCAGCTTAAACACCACGGCTGTAAAAATGGATGCGAGAAGTGATGAGTAATGAAGAGATAATAATATTAAAAATGTCATAATAATAATAATAATAATAATAATGTTAATGCAGCTTTACAGAGCACAGAGCTAAAGCAGGAGAGGAGAACGACTCGAATAGTCACCAACTGATTTTATAGTGTCTTACAACATGCATTCTCTCTCCTGACCACCAGGGGGCGACTCCTCTGGTTGTATAGAAGTCTATGCTTCATGTCTTAAAGCTGCATTCTCTCTTCTGACCACCAGGGGGCGACTCCTCTGGTTGTATAGAAGTCTATGCTTCATGTGTTAAAGCTGCATTCTCTCTCCTGACCACCAGGGGGCGACTCCTCTGGTTGTATAGAAGTCTATGTTTCATGTGTTAAAGCTGCATTCTCTCTCCTGACCACCAAGGGGCGACTCCTCTGGCTGTATAGAAGTCTATGCTTCGTGTCTTAAAGCTGCATTCTCCCTCCTCTGGTTGTATAGAAGTCTATGATAATGGTGGAATGGTCTCAGACACATAACATCTATTCCGTTGGTGGAATAAACTTCTCTCTCTACGTATGACATCGACAGCAGCGGTGACTCATCGACCCTGCCCTCCAAAACAATTTGACAGATTAAAACCGTGCGACATTAAAAAAGCGTTTCCATTTCAGCGCGGCGCTGCTGGCTCGGCACTCTGTCCGGTCACGGAGGCGTTAAAGAGGCGAGGCGGATCAGAGCCGGCGTGAGTTACATGAGCTCCGGTACTTAGTGCGCCCGAGGATTTGGACGTAAGTAGGAGCCGAGTGATCCGGGGCACCGGGGTGATGATGACTCAAGGCCGATTCTTTTTGGTGACACAGAAAAGTAGTTTATGGACATCGTCAGGGTGTCGGCTCAGGACTTTGGGACCACTTTCTGTAACAAAGCTTCAAACGGTTGCCTCCCTCCACCACACTCCTCTGGTTTCAGGACTGAGCTCTGGGTCACTTTGCTTTAATCAGAGCGCCGTTTCATCATTTTAAAGCGCCGCCGCGTGTCCCTGCTCGCGCTGGTTTTCAGAGAGGACTTCTCGGGTGATTGACGCTTCGTGTGAATGTTTCTGACACGCAGTTTGTGTGATCTTTCCAGGACGGAGAAAAATTATCTCATAAGAACGTAAGAGATGAAAAAGGGTTTGATGTACAACGCAATTGTTCCTGTGTGAGAAGTTATACTGTATGATTCTGAACTAGTGACAGTTATAACATAATATAATATTTATTTATGGTTTTATCTCGTGTCGACGTCAGCTATGGTTTTTTTCTTCAAAAAACTGTGAAATTATCAAATTCCTAGCGGATCTGCGATGGAGGGATTGCTTCCACGAGGCTCTCAACATGGCGGCAGGTTAGCATGTAGCGATGCTAACAGTGCAAACAACGTCAACAGTGCTGAGCGAGTTAACATGTTGGAGCTTCATTTCAGCATTTAGCACCTTTTTAATGCCTTTTATGATGAATAAAGAAAGCAAAAATGCAAAATACAAACAATATTTCACATTCAAACTTTCCATACGGACCACAATGCAACATTTTTATGGTTTTTTTTTCACAATTACCAGGATCCAGGTGACTGGCAGGCAAATATGGCTGTAAAGACTAAACTACTGAGAGACATTTTATATTTTAGTTTCCTTTTGAGTGATTTTAACTTTTTGGAAACCGCTCCCATTTTAAGTCCCAGCATGCCCCATTCAGACAATCTTTTGGCTTAAAATACATCATTTTTCAATTTTTGAACCAAACAACACAGTTTTTTGACTGAAACTCCTTCCTAACAGGACAAGACTTTGTTTTATTGTGAGTTTTGTTGCAGGTTCTGATTCTTTAGGTCCTAATCTTTCCAAAAAGGTGTCTTATTGACGCTCCAGGAGGCTTTTTTGGGGAATCTGGCTCATATCATGCTGGATGTTCATAGTTACCATCAAAATATCTTTTAAAAGTGATTTTTTTGCAGATATACATTTTTTTCCCAAGACTTTGCTGAACAAATACATACAATAAACACAAGTATTGGATTTAATTTGGGGTTCCTACGACGACTCAAACAGGGAAAAAGAGGTCTGGAGATCAAACTGGTTCCGCAGTTTTCAACGGGTTAAATTCCCACTTTAAGTTACAGTCTATACGTTCGGGGCTTTTATTGTGAAGGGTAAGAACCTGAAACAGTGGATCCGGCCCGCGCTGCCTTCGTCGGGGCTGAAAGGAGTAATAAAGTTTGACGTCTTGGTTTGCACCAGAGGCTCCGTGTCGTCGCTGCAGTGTGTGTTTTGAATTTGTCCGTTCTATAAAAACGTGATTGATGTCTTTGATTCGTGGTGCGAAAGATCCTGAAAATACGTCACTTTTCTTTTTTTCGTTCTTCCTGCGTAATGTTTGCCGTCTGCAAGTTGAAGTATTGGTGCCAAAAACTGTAAAAATAAATGTATATTGACGTGTGAATTAATAGCGCGGAAAAGAAAAACCAACTGGTGAGTAAAAACGTCTTCAGACTCGCCAGATACCGACTGAACAAATGTCACTACCGCTCCAGGAGTATTTACTCCACATATAAATATTGCAGATCATTTAAAATGCTCTAAATATCAGAAGAGTCTTTGTCGAGTTCGTCCAGCTGTCGGCTTCGTCGCAGCACTTTGGTCGCTATGCGCGGTACTTTTGGCACGAGGCGGCAGCAAGACAGGTGGCGAGTTATTTCAATAATTAGTAATAATATCGTCAGCTCACGCCCTCGCACTTCTTCCACGGCAGCACATGTTGAGCAGGGTGTCAGTGTATCCCAGCATGCAGTGTGGCTGTCGAATATAGCCCCCCCCCCCCCCCCCCTCACACACACACACACACACACTGCACAGCTGGGGCTGCAGGAATGGAGGAGGGAGAATCCGCCGGCCCGACCGGCTCGATCCTGTTCGCAAAAGACACCGAGAGCCGGGTGTCACGCTCCGAGCTCCAGCGGCGATCAAGGCCGAGCCGTCCGGCTCGCCGATCAAGCGCAGAAGTTCGGCCCTTCATCGCGGAGCAACAATGTTGCGCCTGTCCGGCGGTCACAGAGCCTTCATTTGATCCACGCCGAGACGCTTATGAGTGAACGCTGTCGAAAAAATGACTTTACTCGTCCTCACGTGGAAGATGTGGAGCTTCACTTTCATGAGAATAACTTTTAAATACAGTATAGAAATAAGTTTAGATAGATTACGCTTTGAAAATAAATCAATGACTTATGGAAGGAACAAATATTTAAGAGAATCTGTTTGAAGCTAGAACGTCTGTATTTTCCCTCTCTGAAGGGAAATGTTCCGCTCTGTTGATTCACGTCGAAAGAGGGGAAGAGGAAAGTTATTTTTTTTTGACACTTAACATTTTCCACTTCAGATGTTTCATAATTTAGCGGAGGACTTCAACAAAAGGAGACGTTTTGTTTGAGTTAAAAGAAATTACAAGCGAACAATTAAAATAAATCTTGAGCTGAACTTCCATTAACCTCGGCTCGGTTCGGGTTTCGGCTCTCCGGAGCCCGAGGATGGAGGCCCTTCATTTGATTTATCTCATCCTCCTCTTTGCCTGAACTGGAAGTCAGGGGAAAATTACATAGTTTCACCAAGAAATACTGCAGATTAAACCCCCTCCCCTTTTTCTGACGGAGGGACATCTTGCCTCCCTGCTTCAAAACTTCCATTAGTTAGAGCTGTAAATCTCTCCACAACAGATTAGATCAGCAGCGGCTGGACGGATTGTTGTTTTCGTGGCTTCGATGGACAAAAAAACAGAAGGCAGCAGCCCAAAGTCTTCATCTGTAGATCCTGAACTCTCCTCCAGTAAAATAAAGATCCGAAACACCTTTTCTGTGGAGCTCTGAATCCTCCTCAAGTGATTTAGTGCCGAGGGTTGAGAACAGGACGTTTACTTGAATTTAAAGCCACAGTAAATTTAGAGCACATTAACCTGCTGTGTGTTAATATATGTATACAGGAGAGTGAAACTAATTGATATCCTATAAAAATCTGAATCACCAAAAGGCTGCAACAGATGAGAGCTTCTCTTCCCGTCGAATGAGATCCTCTTTGCACAAAGAATGTTGCAGAATCACGGCAACGAGCCCTTCAGACGCGACACACTGCAGTTTGGAAACAGTCACACAACACATCCATTGGTTTTGTGTACGTGGACATGAATTGTTGTGTCTTTGAATGACTTTGTTCGGTTGAAGCAACTACAAACCAACAACAGTTAGGTTGAGGCAACTTAACCACCAACCGTTGGGTTGAGGCAACTCAACCGACAACAGTTGGGTTGAGGCAACTCAACCACCACCATAAAACCCCAACGTGGTGTTAGACATGTGCCTTCTGGTTTGAAGTCCATGTCGCCTCGCAAAAGTGGTCTTGTTGCCAGTCAGGTGGATGTTTTTAACCGGTGAGTCCACCACCAATAAGGCTGCTAATTGCCTCTCCATTGGCATTGTGTTCGTCCTGAGCGGCACCGAATAAAGAAAACAGGACAAAAGACCATTCTCAAACCGCCATGACACCAGGCAGAGCTGAGATACGACATGAACAACCGGATTGCTTCACGTTTGTAAAGCAGAGCAACGACTCAGATGAAGAGGAAGACACTGGAGACGAGGGGAAGTGGAAGGAAAGGCCTTTTACTGGGCACAGAAGGTCATACACAAGGGGGCCAGGCCGAAATCGCAAATAAGCCCAATAGGGAGCAGGCAAGAATCCAAAAAAACACAACTAAAGCCGAGTCATAAACCAGAGTCATAAACCATGGAAGCTAAACAGAGAAAATACTGCCAGAGACTTGATGAACACACTGGGGAGGACAAAGACAACCTGGCACCGGAACAAGGAAAGCAGGGGAGTGAACATGTGTGGGGTTGGCAGAGGGGAAACCCAGGGGCAGGTGATGGAACGCAGGTGTGGGGAACGACCAATCAGGAGACACCCACCTGGGACTAACGGGATGGTAGAGTGTGTCACAAGTAGCCAGTTAAAAGGCTCATTTTAAACCCATATGAACCGAATCACCATCTAACGATAGCCGCCGGGCTCCACAGACAGGAACCAGAAGGCTTCTGATGCCAACATCTTGTCCCGTCTGCATCTAACAGGAAAAGCTGTTTTTAAATGCATCCACCTGACTGAGCAACACTCAGAACAGAGACTCTATAATATGTAGACGACGACACGTAGGGAAGGAGGGTCCAACGTTCAACCAGAAGACGGCTGTTTGACCGCATGCTGTGGATTTATGGCAGTGGTTGTGTTGCTTCAACCTAACGTTGAAAAAAAAATCCCACCCCCCCCAAAAAAAAAAATTATAGACTTTTTTTTTTCGTTGCCTTTTTTTGTTGACTTGGTAAAAAAACAATGAAAAAAAGTCAACTTTTTTTTTTTTTTTTTTTTTTCTTTTTTTTTTGTTTTGTTTGTTTGTTGTTGTTTTTTTTTCTTTTTTTCTTTTTTTGGTCCTAATTTTTTTTTGTGTGTTGCGGGAATGGGCTTCCATAGTTTTCGACGTGTTACGTTGATTAAATGAAAGCAGTTTCCATCGGTCGTCCACCAAAACGTTTGGTTTAACCCCTTTCCTTTGTTGACTCTGAAAACGAAATTAAAATTAGGACCAAAAAATATTAGGACCAAAAAAAAAAAATGTATACTTTTTTTTTTCGTTGCCTTTTTTTGTTGACTTGAAAAAAGATAAGGAAAAAAGTTGATTTTTTTTTTTTTTTTTTTTTTTTTTTGGTCCTAAAAAAAGAAAATGAGGACCAAAAATAAAAAAATGTATAGACTTTTTTTTTTTTGTCTTTTTTTGCTGACTTGAAAAAACGCCTTAAAAAAAAATTAGGACCAAAAAAAAAAGTATACTTTTTTTTTCGTTGCCTTTTTTTTGTTAACTTGAAAGAAGGTAACGAGAAAAAAAAGTCGATTTTCTTTTTTTTTTTTTTTTTGGTCCTAATTTTTTTTGTGTGTTGCGGGAACGGGCTTCCATAGTTTTCAACGTGCTACATTGATTAAATAAAAGCAGTTTCCTTCGGTCGTCCACCAAAACGTTTGGTTTAACCCGCGGCACAGATTCCTGGCTTTAATCTCGTGCACTCGGCCGTCGTGCCGAACTCTTTCCTTTGTTGACTCTGAAAACGAAATTAAAATTAGGACCAAAAAAAAAAATGTATAGACTTTTTTTTTCGTTGCCTTTTTTTGTTGACTTGAAAAAAGATAAGGAAAAAGTTTTTTTTTTTTTTTTTTTTTTTTTTTTTTTTTTGGTCCTATTTTTTTTTTTGGTCCTAAAAAAAGAAAATGAGGACCAAAAATAAAAAAATGTATAGACTTTTTTTTTCTTTGTCTTTTTTTGCTGACTTGAAAAAACGCAATAAAAAAAAAAATTAGGACCAAAAAAAAAAAAGTATACTTTTTTTTTTCATTGCCTTTTTTTTGTCAACTTGAAAGAAGGTAACGGGAAAAAAAAGGCGATTTTTTTTTTTTTTTTTTTTTTGGGTGTGTTGCGGGAATGGGCTTTTCGACGTGTTACGTTGATTAAATAAAAGCAGTTTCCTTCGGTCGTCCACCAAAACGTTTGGTTTAACCGGCGGCACAGATTCCTGGCTTTAATCTCGTGCACTCGGCCGTCGTGTCGAACCCTTTCCTTTGTTGACTCAAAGACCAAAAAAAAAAATGTATAGACTTTTTTTTTCGTTGCCTTTTTTTGTTGACTTGAAAAAAGATAAGGAAAGAAGTTGATTTTTTATTTTTTTTTTATTTTTTATTTTTTGGTCCTATTTTTTTTTTTGGTCCTAAAAAAAGAAAATGAGGACCAAAAATAAAAAAATGTATAGACTTTTTTTTTTCTTTGTCTTTTTTTGCTGACTTGAAAAAACGCAATAAAAAAAAAATTAGGACCAAAAAAGTTGCCTTTTTTGTTAACTTGAAAGAAGGTAACGAGAAAAACAAGTCGAAAAAAAAATAGGACCAAAAAAAAAAAAAAAAAACTTTTTTCCTTATCTTTTTTCAAGTTAACAAAAAAAGGCAACGAAAAAAAAAAGTATACTTTTTTTTTTCGAGGGCAACGAAACAGATTCCTGGCTTTAATCTCGTGCGCCGGCCGATCCGATTCCTTTGACTCTGGAAACCGTCGCCTCGCCCGAACCTCCAGACGATGCATCATTAATAATTCTTGCTGCTGCTCCTCTTACCTCCTGCGGCCGTGTAAGACTTTGTGTACATTTTGCTTGCCAAAACTGTGTGTCTGTGTGTGTGTGTGTGTGTGTGTGTGTGTGTGTGTGTGTGTGTGTGTGTGTGTGTGGGGTGCAGTTGAAGATGTCGTAACCCGCATGGAGTTGAGTTTCAACACTTTTTTTCTTCTTTTTTTGTCAAAAGATGCAAATGGAGCCGTAAATCAACATTTCCCGGACCCCCTTTGTGTCTCTCTGACAAACAAAACAAACGCACCTTTTCAGCTTTTCTTCTCCGAGTACAAAAACAACACCTGTAGCGACGCCGACGCAACTTCTGCTCCTGTTGCAGAACAGCTGATCCGGTTCCTGCCAAGACTTCACGTCTCAGATGGATTGGATTCATGTGCGGCTAATTTAGCAATTTCACATCTGGTGCTTTGAATGATGCTCGGGTATTGTGCATTGTATGTTTTTTTGTAATTTTTAAATTAAAATACAAATTGGCCAGAAATTTGAAATGTTTAATCTCACATATGAGTGGCGGTCCTGGCTAAGACGACAGCAACAAAAACAGACTTAAAAAGAGCAAAAGATGAAAAACAACATAAAAACATGACAACAATCCTATTAAAATCCACCGACGGTTAGGTTGAGGCAACTAAACCACCAACAGGTTGAGGCAACTAAACCACAATCGTCTTCTGGAGCTTTGTAAACGGTTGCGAGTGCCGACAGACGAGCTCTCAGCGGCCGGGAGAAGAAAAATCAAATCTAAATTCGGGTCTCATTTAAAACGGGATGCGTTTTAGAAAACGAGTTCATTGACTTGATTTACGGCGACATCAGAGCAAAACTCTGATGCTTGTCTGAGGGAAACGAGCAGTCGCAGGGCGACGTGGCGTCGAGCGGCTCCGCCTCTCGTTCATCACGGTCACAGAAACCGTCTCCGCTCGCGTTTAGCAACACAATTTACCTTCCGGCGCTTTGCACGCGGAGTCCATTTGTCACTTTAATCCGGCGCCGCGCGTCCGTCTCCCCTCAGCCGGTTTAATGCCGAGGCCGTCCGTCAACCCCCGGCTGCATTAGAGCTCTAACGAGGATTCACTAAGATGCAGGAGCGCACGTGAACGGCGTGCACAAACACACACGTATCGACCGTTTCACACATTACTCGCGTGCACTCGCAGACAAACATATACATAAACACTGACGCGCCCGGCAGACACGCTCATAACTCTGATCTAATGCAACAACAGTGGAGATGCATTCGCCATTACCGCCGTCTTCCAGCAACATGGCCGCCGATACATAATCATGAGAGTCTCTCCCTGCATTAATAATAGTGATGAGGTCATGCATCTCCATTACAGCGACACCAGCGAGTCTGGAGGCTGAACACAAACTTCAACAACAGCACCAAGTGAACAACTGAGAGTCCACACGCTGCTGCTGCTGCTGCTGCTGCTGCAAACGCTGCTGCTGCAACAAATACTGCTGCAACAAACGCTGCTGCAACAAATGCCGCTGCTGCTGCAACAAATGCCGCTGCTGCTGCATCAAACGCTGCTGCAACAAATCCTGCTGCTGCAACAAATGCTGTTGCTTTGTGAAATAGTCATGCAATTATATCTATTGGTGATGTGTACATGGACACAAAACCAGCAACAGTTAGGTTATCTGGTAGTTTTAGGCCTTCAAAAGGCTCCCAATCACGTGTGTGTGTGTATATATATATATATATTACACCTTAAACATGAAGTCGTATCTTTTGAAGTACAATAATGCCATATTATTGATTTGTGAGGCCCTTTTTGAAGCCAGAGGAACAACACATCCAGGCTTGCAGAATCTTTTTCTTCCCCTGAATAAACACACTGGGTTCTTGGAAGAGCAGCAGCGGTGGAACAGACTTCATAACCTTTTGAAATAACTTCAGAAGACGTTCCACATCTGTGAATGTGGACGTGGAGAGGCGGCCGGGCCTCGCTGACAGTCTTTCCTCGGAGAGGATCCGGGTCGGGCCGCTCCGCTGATGTCGCCGCCTCCCTCTCTTTTGATTTCCTGTCTGGGACGAAGGAGTCGCTGATGGTTTCCACCGGCCTCCCGGTCGTATATATAAATCAACCGGGGGAAGCCAGAACGCTGGTGCTAGCGCTAGCACCAGGCTAGCGCTAGCACCAGACTAGCGCTAGCACCAGACTCGCGGCAGGAGCGACCCGGGAGTGCTGAAGGGTGACGCTGTAACTCGGTTTTCGGTGAGCAAACGACGAGTTAAACTCAGTTCTTGAATGGAGCTCCCGTTGCTCTATATCGCACCAGTTTTGGGGCTCAAAGAGATTCAAAACACGACGT
Organism: Clinocottus analis; assembly: GCF_023055335.1. Taxonomy (NCBI): domain Eukaryota; kingdom Metazoa; phylum Chordata; class Actinopteri; order Perciformes; family Cottidae; genus Clinocottus; species Clinocottus analis. Next base: position 347,338 of record NW_027176240.1, on the reverse strand, counting down.
CTGATCCTGCACACGAAGACTTTAAAGAGCGGCGCCGTGTCCCCTTTAAGAGTTTCTTAGATGTGCTGCTGCTCGCTTTGATCGAGGGCCTTTTTGGGGGCAGGTGCAGCGAGCGGGGGGCCGAGGCTGGAACAGCTGCCATGGGATCAAGGGAGGAGAGAGAGAGAGAGAGAGAGAGAGAGAGAGAGAGAGAGAGAGAGAGAGAGAGAGAGAGAGAGAGAGAGAGGAGTTTCTTCTGAGCTGCTGCCATGTCATGTACATCTCTCATAAATCTCTGTCCCAGAGAGAGAGAGCGCTCCCCTCTCTCTCGCCCTCAGAGCTGTTTATTTTCAGCCCTCCACATACTCCAAAGGCCTGAGAAGTAATTATTTCATAAAGTTACACCTCCGCTGTCACAGATGACCGCAGTTGGCCGGCGCTTGAAAGCCGGCGGCCTGGACCTGTGGGCGAAGGGGGCGGGGCATGTCGGGCACGCCGGCCTCCTTCTGCCGGTCAATTCATCGCTATCAGCGAAACATCTGCCTTTCATAACCCGACGATCTGACACTTGTTGAGCTTGATGATTCACGTCGTTGTGCCTCTCAGCATCTTGTCTGTAAATTAAAGTATTTGTCCTCTTATTCACAAAAACGAACATTAAGAGCAATCTTTGTATTTTTACTGTTTCATACGTCAAGTTCACACTTATTGTGACTGTAACAACGAGTACATTATATATTATTATAGGATATATTGTCTTGGTCAGAAGTCCTCGTCCTCAGTGTGTTCAAAATCATCCGTCAGTGATGTTGAATAAAAACTTCATGGCGTCGTGAAGCGCACACGTGTGCGTTCCCGTGCACGTGTGCGTCCGTGTGTCCTCCTCTTCCTCCTTTAGAGCCCGTTGGCGGCGACTTCCATGTTGTTTTAGAGCGACGTGAAGTTGCGCTGATTTACGCTGCTGCAGATAAAAACCTGTCGTAGAGCCATCCATCTGAAAATCACATGCTTCCATAGAGCAGCTGTGTGTGTGTGTTTGTTTGTGTGTGTGTGTGTGACTCCCGTGAAAATACATACATGCACTCAAATATACTGTAATGCTATAAATTGCGTGTGCACTGTGTGTCCACACAAAGATCCCTTCAGTGCCGCTCGTCAGGGAATGTTCCCCCGACCGTAAAGCGGAGACACGAGGGCGCGCCGTCCGGCCCGTCGCGATGTTCAGAAGTTATAAATAGAGGAAAAGCTAATAAACATTTATGGAGCGCGGCCGTAACTCCAGTGTAAAAAATAACGCCTGACAATACGTTCCGTTATCCCCTCAATGTCATCCGAGGTGCCCTTTTGCCGCGGCGGCCGTTACTCATCCGTTAAATAACGCCCGCCGCCATGTCGACCCGGCGCTCTGCCCCCATTGGCCCTCTGCTACCATTGGCCCTCCACTCCATTGGCCCTCCACTCCCAATATGGCCCTCCACTCCCATCGGCCCTGCGCTTTTATTGGCCTACCTCTATCATTGGCCCTCCGCTCCCATTGGCCCCCCACTCCATTGGCCCTCCGCTCCCATTGGCCCTCCACTCCATTGGCCCTCCGCTCCCGTTGGCCCTCCACTCCATTGGCCCTCCGTTCCCATTGGCCCTCCACTCCATTGGCCCTCCGCTCCCATTGGCCCTCCACTCCATTGGCCCTCCGCTCCCATTGGCCCTCCACTCCATTGGCCCTCCGTTCCCATTGGCCCTCCACTCCATTGGCCCTCCACTCCCATTGGCCCTCCACTCCATTGGCCCTCCACTCCCATTGGCCCTCCACTCCCATTGGCCCTCCACTCCATTGGCCCTCCACTCCATTTGCCCTCCACTCCATTGGCCCTCCGCTCCCATTGGCCCTCCACTCCATTGGCCCTCCACTCCCATTGGCCCTCCACTCCCATTGGCCCTCCACTCCATTGGCCCTCCACTCCATTGGCCCTCCACTCCCATTGGCCCTCCACTCCATTGGCCCTCCACTCCCATTGGCCCTCCACTCCCATTGGCCCTCCACTCCATTGGCCCTCCACTCCATTTGCCCTCCACTCCATTGGCCCTCCGCTCCCATTGGCCCTCCACTCCATTGGCCCTCCACTCCCATTGGCCCTCCACTCCCATTGGCCCTCCACTCCATTGGCCCTCCACTCCATTGGCCCTCCGCTCCAATTGGCCCCCCACTCCATTGGCCCTCCGCTCCCATTGGCCCTCCACACATGCCCTCCAACATGTCTTTGCATAATTAGGTGCAGTTATTGTTTTATAGTCCTTAAACAGACCTTTTACCCAGGAAACTGCTGTGTGTCAAAACCAGGTTCAAAAACAGGACTTTCACCCAGGAGAACGCTGTTCAAGTCCCAAAACAGGACTGACCCTCAAGAGGAAACTAGAGCGTCACTGTTAGAAGTTTAGAGCCGCTGACGTCAGTAATTAACGAGTTGGGAGAATATTATTCTTCAAAACTTCTATGATTTCCACTCGTAATCTTTATTATTTAAACACTTTTCCATGACTGTGAAAATTATGTATGATGCCACAACTGATGGCAACATAAAAAAACCCACATAAAAGAAAAAAAAACACAATATTGCTGTTAAAGGAACCGACTGATTAAACATACATACTTTTATAATATATGTTGTTTATATTGCTCTAACGTTTTGTAATTTACTGTGTGTATATGCACATGTATAATACATGTTTTATATATAATATATCTACATGCATACAGCAGAGATAGATCGTCTTTTCTAAATCCCATTTGCCTCCCTGTCCTCTACGTTGATGCAGGAGCAAAGGATGATGGGATTGTTCTGTGGTCGCTGCAGCGGCCCTGAGCAGTGATGGAGTGTGTTATGTTTTAAAAGCTAATTAGCGTCAGTAGCAGTATCAGGAGCCATCAATCTCAGGCTCAGTAAATAACCAAAATGGACCAAATAACCAAGTTTGGCTGATGATGGTGGATGTAGCCTTTGTTGCTAATGGTGGTCATTAACCTCTCAATGGCTAAATAATAGCATCTTAATTAATTTGTTTCAAAGGGAAAGTTTGAAGTAGAATTTAATTATATTAATGGGACGGTGGGGGGAGGCCACAAGGTGCACGGCGAGAGGGTTGCAGACGTGTGCACGGACGTTAAATCTGATGTGATTACACTGGTGTGTGCATGTGTGTAGCCACATATGGGACACACAAACACACACACAAAATGGTCTTTAGACTGACGTACATGTCAGAAGTTAAGACTTTTATTATACAGAAATATAATATTGCCGTGTCAGAGTTTTCCTGTGACCTCCTCTAATGATCTCTGCCTCCTTTAATGACCGTGACCTTTGACCTTTGACTTCTATCAAGGCCCACGGTTGAGTCAATGTCTCAGAAGAAAGATGAGTGGATGTGTGTGTATACCAGGGCTATTTGAATAATGTTGGTGTTATAATAAAAGAGGATAATGTGATTTGTGTGTTCAGATGTGTAAACATCAGTCTAAATGTTACTGGTTGGGAGTAAATGAAGAAGTGAATTACACCGTTTTTATAGCATTATCTGCCATAGATCCCATACTCCACAGTTTTCAAAGGGTTAAGTGCATGTTTTTGGGGGTTGGCTGTGATACTTTTACGGAAAAGAGTTGGCGTTCACAAAAAAATGTGAACATTGCTTTTCGCTCATTGCACGTATTCAATCTTTTCAAACTAAACTTCCGTCTTCACGGTGGTTGTCCTCGCTAGCTCTCCGCTGTAGCCAGCTAGCTCTCCCCGCTAGCTCCCAGACAACCACTGATAAGTAGCGGGACCAGCCTCTGCTCGACTCTCGGCTCAGGCAGCGGGGAGCTAGCATCAGCGCTAGCTTGCGACAGTGGGGAGCTAGCACCAGCGGGGACGCGGGCAGCAGCAGCACCAGAAGCGCTAGCTGGCTACAGCGGTAAACTAGCACCAGCGGTTACCGAAGGTATTAGCAGTTTAAAACCTGAGTTTTATGGTAATTTAGGTTGAAATAAGTCCCTGAAGTGTCCTGAAGGTCCACGACTAGGA
>NW_027176240.1:333298-338298 GCF_023055335.1 Clinocottus analis | reverse complement strand
GCCGGCTTCGCCGCGGACCCTGCAAGCTGTCGTGGGAAACCCCTCGGTGGCCATAATGAGAACGCAGTGTAATGCATCACACTGCCGGCGCTATTGGAACCAGAGGCATGCTGGGAGAGCGGCAGACGGGGAGGAAGTTAATCACTGACTTAAGGGCTACTCGCAAGTTTCTAATCCTCTTTTGCAAACGGAGGGAAACTTCGGTTGGAAACGACCGAGTGATGAGTTTCAGTCCGTTGGCCTCGAATGCGTCGAGACGTCGAGAAGCATCGAGTTCCAGTAATGAACAGTTATTAATTTAGGTTTGTAGGAACACTGTTGGGTTTATGAACCAGATGCTTCCTCCGTCTTCAGGCTCTTCATGTTCTGTTGTAGATTAGCATAGCGCTCCACACATGTTTTTGTACAGCAATGGTTTCGTAAAAGTAAGCGTGAATCTCTTTATCTCCATATTTAAAACCCCTTTTATTTACCGATGTGTTGCTTCATTTGCAGCAAAAGGTTCACGTTTGATTTGTGTATGTTTCAGCACTTAAAGGATGGTGCAGGAGTCTTGATCCAGACTCGGCTGTTTGCATACGTTTGGGCACCTCAAGAGCCTCATATTTGCCCCCCAAAACAAAAGTTTTTATAAAAACCAGCTGCTCAGCCCGGATAGCGAGCTCATGCACCATTGCTGCTGTTCATATTGCTTCTAGTTGGGATGACGAAAACATCTTTTGAGTATTTTAACATCAAATTGTTTGATTGCGTTGAATCAAATACCAAAAGTATGGGTCTAACAGACCCACAACACCTGCTGAGTAACAGAAGAATGAACACATACAAGGGTTAAAAACCTTAATTATCTCCACAAGCACAGGGTTGTTTTACTTCACTGCCACCACACCGTGACTCTTGTGAGAAGACACCTACGGAGTTGAAGTAATTATGATTTCTGTTGCAGATTCTGATTCTTTAGGTCCTAATCTTTCATAAAGGTGTCTTATTGAAGCTCATGGAGATATTTTTGGGGTATCTTGCTCACATCATGCTGGATGTTCATAGTTATGATCAAAATATGGTATAAAAGTAAATAAAATAACTCATTTGGGGTTCATACGGCTCCTGGAACAAGAGGTGCAGACCTCCACGGGCGTCTGTCCAGATGATCTGGTGAAAATATCATTTTACTTCCTGATGCAAAGAACTGCAGTTGGCAGTTTGACGCCGTCCACTTTTTAAGGTAATTGACGGTCGTTTGTCCAATCAGAGAGAGAGAGAGAGAGAGAGAGAGAGAGAGAGAGAGAGAGAGGGAGGATGCCTCCATCACCTGCAGGCGTTCATGTATCGCGTGCCGGTCTGTGCACTGACTTTATGCAGCATATTTGTGTTTATGTGCTGTATAAATATAAATAAAAGCGTATATGCATATGCATGCATGTGTGTGTGTGTGTGTGTGTGTGTGTGTGTGTGTGTGTGTGTGTGTGTGTGTGTGTGTGTGTGTGTGTGCTGCCACTGTGCATGTACAAGACAGAGAGAGAGCTCAGCCCAGGTGGCGGGCAGAGTACATAATGGAGTAGCCATGCTGAGGTGAATAATTCATATCTGGATGGGAGCTCGGATGAGGATATCCAACATTCTCATATATTAATTTATTGCATGGCAGATGAAGGCTAAAATATGCTGAGTGCTTTATTAGCTGCAGATCTATGTCACTAAGAGGCCTTTGTTTCCGTGAGGTTACAGGCGCCTCCTCCTCCTCCTCTTCTTCCTCCTCCTCCTCCTCCTCCTCCTCCTCCTCCTCCTCCTCCTCTTCCTCCTCTTCTTCCTTGGTCAGACCCAGAGTCACTTTATTTCAATAAGGTGTGCCGACGTTATTCCTCTTCATCATTACTACCGATTTGGGCATGCTGGGTATTAAAAGGTCCATCAGCTTCCGCACTTGCTGGATGACAAGGTTTTGGAAATGTGGGCGGACCAGAGAGGACTCAGCACTCAGCAACACTTTGTTCGACTCCCACGAGCCCGTAAGGTCACGGAGATGTGTGTTATTAAGGTTTTAGTGAAGCCTGAACTTCAAGGCTCAGAGGTCTTCATTATCACGCGATAACGTACAGGACATATCTACGACTTACGCTGCATTATTGCTCATAACGAGCGCTGTATGGAAACGCTTTGTAAGGTTACTTATGAACCTTTAAGTGAAACCTGAAGGCTTCATTATCACGTGATAACGTACGGAGAAGGAACACGGTGCGATATCTACGAGTTACGCTGCATTATTGCTCATAAGGAGCCGGCGCTCTCTCAGACTTCAGCGTGGCCCCGCCCACATCGCTCCGTGGTTCTCCGCCTCAGTGAATCCATACCGAGCATGAAGGACTAAAGTTTGAATCCCGACGCGTTCATCTCCGGCCGAAGCGCCCTCGGGGGAATCGAACCCGCGACGCGCTCTCGGCCGCGCTGACCTCTCTGCTTATGGATATTATGGGATGGATGTTATGGGATGGATATGATGGGATGGATATTATGGGATGGATGTTATGGGATGGATATGATGGGATGGATATTATGGGATGGATGTTATGGGATGGATGTTATGGGATGGATGTTATGGGATGGATGTTATGGGATGGATGTTATGGGATGGATATGATGGGATGGATATGATGGGATGGATGTTATGGGATGGATATGATGGGATGGATATTATGGGATGGATATGATGGGATGGATATGATGGGATGGATATTATGGGATGGATATGTGAACGAGCAAACTGCTAATGACCCTCGGCGGAGCGAGAGCCGTCCTCCTTCTGAGTCTTTACAGCCGAGAGATGGAAGCAGCATTAAGTAGCATGAATACTGCAGAGCGCTTTGTTACGCTGCTAATGGAGCACTTTACCAAAGGGGGGGGGGGGGGGGGGGGGGGGTGCAAGTGTGTATATATGTATGTGTAAGTGTGTGTATGTGTGTTTGGACGTAAGTGTGTGTGTGTTTGTGTGTGTAGATGTGTGTGTTTGTACATGTGTGTGTGTAAGCTTTTAGGTGTGTGAGTGTGTTAGTGTGTGTGTGCGTGTGTGTGTAGGGTGTGTCTAGGTGTGTGCGTGTGTAGGTGTTTTTGGTTGTGTGTATGTGTAGATGTGTGTGTTTGTGTACACGTGTGTGTGTGTGTGTGTCTAGGGGTGTGTGTGTGTGTGTGTGTGTGTGTGTGTGTGTGTGTGTGTGACAGTGCGTTGTTGACTCCTCCTCCTCGGTGTGTGAACGTCCGGCCGTTTGATTCCCAGCGTTTCTCTTCGGCGTCGTCTGTTTGTTTAAAGCTTCTGCTTTTCTGGCTCCTCCTCTTCCTCCGTGATGAAGGTCGGGCGAACTCGATACCCTCTGTTTTCACCTGGTCGTCACGGTAACCCCCAAACATGGGGGGGGGGGTGGTGAGTACATTCCTGCGTGTCATCAATCACCCGACGACAAAGACACGACTGTTGTGGTGACGAGGCCGGGAATGTTGACACGGGACCTGGACCAGGGGGGGGGGAGGGGGGTCAACCAATCACAGCGTGCAGGTTCAGTGAAAACTTTATTCCTACTTTCCTCATTGACAAAGGCACCACGCCAAATCCACTCCTTCTGTTCTTCCCTTTCACAATAAAAGCCCTGGACACATGCTGGTCTTTTCCTCTCCTCTCCTCCTTTCCTCCTATCCTCTCCTCTTCTCTCCTCCTGTCCTCCTCTCCTCCTCCTCTCCTCCTCTCCTCCTCTTCTCCTCTTCTCTCCTCCTCTCCTCCTCTCTCCTCCTCTCCTCCTCCTCCTCCTCTCCTCCTCTCCTCTCCTCCTCCTCTTCTCTCCTCCTCCTCTCCTCCTCCTCTTCTTCTCTCCTCCTCCTCTCCTCCTCTTCTCTCCTCTCCTCCTCCTTCTCTCCTCCTCCTCTCCTCCTCTTCTCTCCTCTCCTCCTCCTTCTCTCCTCCTCCTCTCCTCTTCCTCTTCTCTCCTCTCCTCCTCCTCCTCTCCTCCTCTCCTCCTCCTCCTCTTCTTCTCTCCTCCTCTTCCTCTCCTCCTCCTCCTCCTCCTCTCCTCCTTCCAGGAGTCAACATGTTGATCCTGTCGTTTCCTCAGCGTCGTCTCTCTGACAGTAAATCACCTTTTCCTCCATATGGCTGCATGAAAATTTCATTGTGGAGAGCCTGAGGCTGAAGGAGCTGGTGCAGTGTGTGTGTGTGTGTGTGTGTGTGTGTGTGTGTGTGTGTGTGTGTGTGTGTGTGTGTAGTTTCTGAGATGCAGTGATTTGGGGTTGGTTGACATTTGTAGCTGAGCTTGTTGTCACAGTGTTGGTGTTTCTACATGTGTGTGTGTGTGTGTGTGTGTGTGTGTGTGTGTGTGTGTGTGTGTGTGTGTGTGTGTGTGCGTGTGTGTATAAAACCTGGACAAGAGATTTATGTCATTTATTACCTTGCAGGAAGTCCAGTTTACAGCCTCTGAACGCTCATCACACAGTGAAGAGATGATGTACTATCATATGTTACAGACTGTGTGTGTGTGTGTGTGTGTGTGTGTGTGTGTGTGTGTGTGTGTGTGGAAAGACAGATCGTGGTTTGAGTAAATATAGTTATTATGGCGTTAACATTGAGTTAATAACGGGTTATTACAGTTGATATAGGGTTAATATAGACTGATTATATGGGTAATATAGAGTTAATATAGAGTATAATTAGTATAATAAAATACTATCACACAACATGTTCTCCTCCAGCGTTCGTTGCTTTATATGAAAACAATGAAATATGACATTTGGTATGTGTATTTATTCAGGATGGAGGAAGTAGAATAAGAGTTCTCACGTCAGAGTTTCTCTCTCGAGTCAGAGAGTCCTTTCAAAATAAAGGTCTGTCCCCACAGGAAGTTAAACCCCGGTCACTAAAGTCCTGCGTCTGTTTGCTTTGCGTCTTTTTAAAGATAAAATATGACATTTCATTCCCTCATTCTGGATGTTGAGATCATAATCTCTGCACATGTTTCATT
>NW_027176240.1:313298-328298 GCF_023055335.1 Clinocottus analis | reverse complement strand
GCAACGGCATAAAAGGCCCCTGTTGCTTCTTCTCCTCGCGGCCGTGATTACGGTCGCGACGATGACTCGTATTTATTTCCACTACCTGATGAAGCCCTCGGCCGGAGCCGACAGGTGTCGGAGCGAGCAGCACAATATCTCGCCCGCTGAAGGATCCGCTGTAATGTCGCGGAGGAAAAACGCAGACAGCCAGAAGAAAGAGTCGTTTCAGCCGCCGCTCGACCGCCACAACGTCCTCTTTGTGGAGAGAGAACGTGATTAATGGCCGCCGGTCGGCCGGTCGGCAGTAATTGCGGCGGCGGCGATTATGTTTCAATGGCACCTGTTTGAGCTGTCCATTCTTATGAGAATGTTTTCTTTTCTTTTGGGGGATTTGCAGCTTGAGGCTGATGCGTGGAGACATTAATTGTGGAGTTGTGGGTCCGGCTGCTGGTGTGGTAACAATTACAGAAGAGGAGCGGTTATGATGGATGAGTTTGTGTTGCGTTATCTGACCAAAGCAGCACACATTAATCACACAAGAGAGTCTAGAAATACTACAAAATACCTGCTGCATTCTGTAGAAACATCATATATATATATATATATATATATATATATATATATATATATATATATATATATATATATATGATGCTCTACATGTGCATAATGAGTGAGGCTGTTGGTCTGTGCTGACCTTTGACCTCTGCTGCGTCGGTGGGTTAACTAGGTCCTAACTAGGCCCTAACTAGGTCTTAACTAGGTCTTAACTAGGTCTTAACTGGGTCTTAACTAGGTCTTAACTGGTTCTTAACTAGGCCTTAACTAGGCATTAACTAGGTCTTAACTAGGTCTTAACTAGTCTCGTGTGAACTCCTTCCCGACCGTCTTCTCGATGATGCAACCCTGCGGTTCCCTTCAGCTTCCGGCCGCCACTGAACCGCCGAGAGCGCCGTGAAAAAGGATCTCGAGCCCTGCAGGTGATGCGAACGGCAAACACACACACACAAACACGCACACAAACACGCACACAAACACACACACACACACACGCACACAAACACACACACATGACCCGTCTTCAGAAACTCGACCCTGAGGTGCTTCTCTAAACGCTGTGAGGGACTAATGCACAGCACACATACGTCACATTCTTCTCTTTCTCTGTTTGTGTATCCTCTCCATGTCTGTCTCACACACACACACTCTCTCTCACACAGACACACACACACACACACACACACACAGTGTGGCAGCAGCCTGTCAGCAGCGTAAATGACCTGTGAAGAGTTTCACGGTGCGTGTCATTAGGCAGCTTTAGATTTGTTTCAACAGCGCTTTACCTGAGGGCTCCATTCATGGGCCCCCAGGTATGACGGCCCTCCCTCTCAGGGTGTGTGTGTGTGTGTGTGTGTGTGTGTGTGTGTGTGTGGGAGACAGTGATGGAAAACCCATGAGCATGATGGGGCAGGAGGCTGGAGTGTGTTGCCAGACTCTGTTGACAGAAACAGTGTTTTTTACCTGCTGCTCCGCTCGCCGGTTTGTTTGTTTTAATAAAAAAGAGTTCAGCTTAGTTTCACAGTGAAGCCACGAAACATTACATCATCAACGCTTTTAGGACGTTATAATAATAAATGAGTCTCTACTAAATCAAATGTTCTCTGTTCTAAACCTTCTGTAACTTTGTTCTGCTTCACTTTCTACAGTCGGGCCTGAAACCTTTTCATTTCTTTCTGTGTCATCTTCATTTCCTCTTAAGCAGAAACATGTAGACTGATATTCACACACCAACATCTCACATGTGTTCCTTTAACACAACACCACATTATTCAAAGAGATACACACTTTTTTAGTTTGGGGACATTTTAGAGGAAAGAGACTAAAGATAGGAGTTGCATTGGTTAAAAATGTGCATTTAAATAAACATTTGCAGGCGAATCAAACCGTTTACAGCACACTTGACCTTTATTTTCTTCATAACACATGTACTACTTGACTTCTTGCTTTAACGGGTTTGTATAGAGGAAGAAAACAAGTGTATATATGTATAAATAATTGAGTTGGGGTGTTGGAGTCAAATCAGGAGTCTGAGCCTTTGAAGAGAGCATCCTGTTAGCGGCCGCGGAGGGAGTCCTGACAGCGGAGAAAATATTGTAAATACAGCGCAGACTTAAACTGATATTGATTCTTCTTCGCGGCAGTAAATTGCTCCTGCAGTGATGCAGTGAAGTGCTGGAGTCCAAACTCCACCCCATCAGTCTGAAGCTGCTCTCACTTCCTGGCCTCAACGGTTCCTGACAGACGTCTAAACCTCTGACGCGCTGGCGTTAAAAATAAACACACAACATAGACAACAACAGACTCACACAGACAACAACAGACTCACACAGACAACAACAGACTCACACAGACCGCTCGGTCCAACACTTTGTCCTGAGTCTCACTGGATGAACTTCTGAGTCCTTTAAGGATTCATCGTCTCCTGCACCCGATCCCGTATCGACATCACGAGCATCTCCACGCTTTGCCCAGCGCGCTGATAAGAGTCCGCAGACTCGCCGTGTTTAGAGAAAGCGAGACGCTCGCGCACGCGGCCAGCGTATCCCTGTTGCCGCATTCCTGTCGGCCTATATCTGCCAACACCTTTGCGCTACGATGGTTTTGGCCCCTTTTCTTCCCCCTCACCCTCACCCCCCTCCCCCCACCACACACACACACACACACACACACACACACACACACAGCCTGTACGAGTCAGCGTGGGCTGTAATGGTCTGTTGACAGCTTTAGACTGAGGTAATTTTGTTACCGGGCTTTACAGTGAGGTGCCAAATCTTCCCCCGAGGACGAGAGGGAAGAAAAAAAAAGGAGCAGGAGCAGATGCGGGGGAAGCTAGCCGTTAGCTAGCCGTTAGCTCCCCCGTGAGCTCGCAGTTATCGGCGGGTTGTTGCGATGAAAGTTTTGGGGGAGAAAGCAAATTATTTTTATATCGTTTTGGCTTCAGCGTGACGTCGGGACTCCGAGGTAATCGCGAGGGTCGGCTGTCGCCTCGCTGTGCAGAAACAATATGTTAGCGAGGGGAGGAGGAGGGGGGCACATGTTGAGCGGCGCTAGCTGCTGGAGCCGTGTGCTCTCGAGTTAAAATGGCCCCCGCTGTGCAGAGACGCTGAATAAAAGAGAGGCCGGCTGAGTGGAACTCCAGCTGCCGGACTTACACACACTCTCTCACACACACACACACACACACGCACGCACGCACGCACGCACACACACACACACACACACACACACACACACAGTGGAAAATGCAATGGCCAGCAGGACCGTTGGAGGCCGAGGGCTTCCCTTAGCAATGTGCAAAGCAGATCAGTTGTTCACAGGATACACAACCACCTGCCAGCTGACCATCTCCTGTGGGACGCAGGTCTCAGGGGTGCAAACACACACACACACACACACACACACACACACACACACACACACACACACACACACACACACACACACAGGCGGTCGGATCATAGTTGCTATCGTGCTGATTTCCTTTGTATGGAGCTTGAGCTTCTGTTTTGTCCTTTTTCTGTTTAGTCGTGCTAACAGCTAGCTTGTTGCTAATCACTCTTTTTGTGGCCACATGCATTGTTTAAAAAAGACGAGCAGGACACTCGTCTTTTCAATGATTTTAAATAAGCCTGAACCTTTTAACCGTCATTCAAACACTCCAACGTGAAGGCAACACAAATCACAATCAAACAAAGTTAGGAAGGAGTTCTGTTTGAAATGGAAAAAAACATATATATTTTATGCGAAAAGATTGTCTGAATGGGGCATGCTGGGACTTAAAATGGGCGCGGGAGGATTTTCGTGCACGGTTTCCAAAAGGTGAAAACCAAAAAAAAAAAAGCAACAAGAACGTATTTGTGACACGTCGAAAGCAAATATAATCCGTGACAAAATGGTGAGTTTCCCCCTCGTAGAGTAAATCCTGATGCATGCTGGGAATGTTGGTTCTTAAAGAACCTAAGCCAGAGTCTGGAGCCAGAGGCTGGGCCCGGTCCAGAGCTCTGGTAGAGAACGACAGAGCGGACGAGGTGCAAAGAGGCTCACATGGACAGAAGATAAACGCTCTCTCGCTCTAAATCTTTCTTGTGTTCACTAATAAACACTTTTCCGTTGCAGCCTCACACTCACAATCGAGCGGCGAGCAGAGGAAGCGGCGTGCGCCGCGCCCGCCTTCTCCTCAAAGGCAAATTGGGAGTCCCCAGTCAAATTACTCGAGCTGTTTTCCAAAATGCAAATGCTGCGTTATCGAATCAACAAAGCAACTAAAGATGCAAATCGGAGAGAGAGATCCACGCAGCTCGTTTAGCATCTGCTGGGAGAGAGAGAGAGAGAGAGAGAGAGAGAGAGAGAGAGAAAAGAAATGAAACATTTCCATCAAGGCGCTCTGCAGACGCGTTCCCTCCGCTGAGAGCGAGCAGAGATTTGTGGGCTTGTTGTTGGAAAAGTCTTCGCTGGAGGGATCGGCGGCGCTCCGGGCAGCGTGGGAATTTTGCAACCGTTGTTGTGTGTCGGGTTGAAAGCGGTTGCCAAGATTGTGGGATGGAAGAGAGAGAGAGAGGGTGGCAACAGGAGAGAGAGAGACACCTGAGCCCACGAGGAGGCTCATCAGAGGCCGTGGTGACGCCGGCGGTGGAGAGTCCAAACACTTTGGAAGACGCTCGCCGGAGGAATTCACCGTTCTGTTTTCTTTTCATGCGTAAAGAGTGAATCTCTCGCTTGACGGAGAGGAAATATGAAATATTAGAACAACACAGTCTCACGGTCTTCATGATTACTGTTGGTTTAGGACGGCAACTGTCTTCTGGGGACGAGTTTTAGACAACGAGACCACCAACAGTTAGGTTGAAGCAACTAAACCACCAACAGTTAGGTTGAAGCAACTAAACTACCAACAGTTAGGTTTGGGCAACTAAACCACCAGGTGTGTGTTCTGGTTGTCGGACCTGTCCACCAATAGTTGTCCTTTTAGACGTTGTGAAGCACGTCACCTGCTCTGACGGTTGCTTCTCCACATGGAAGCATTTTATGAGTCGACCACAAGCGAGAATCCCGCAGGAGACCAATAGGTTGCGTTTCGTGACTATTTCACATCCTGATCCTGAGTTGTGCAGCAACGGGTCGTCACTCCGGGCCTCTGGATATAAATTGTCAAAAGTGAGTTTGTGTTGAGTTCCTCTGATAGACAGACAGACGGCACAGCGTGGGGGCTGCTGAGAGACAGAAGCCATGAATCAGCCGCTCGACAGCGTCGCCGACGCACGAGGAGCCGGAGACGTTATTTATAGATCTTATTTTAAAAGGGGAAACGCACAAAGGTTGTGTTTGCTTTTAATCTGGATTTGACCACGTCTTTGAGCTCATTGGCACAGCTGTGATGTTTCTCCACCGGACAAAGTGCTGAGATGGCGCTTTTTTACTTTCATCTGATAGTGGTGTCAGGGGGCGACTCCTCTGGTTGTATAGAAGTCTATGCTTCATGTGTTAAAGCTGCATTCTCTCTCCTGACCACCAGGGGGCGACTCCTCTGGTTGTATAGAAGTCTATGCTTCATGTGTTAAAGCTGCATTCTCTCTCCTGACCACCAGGGGGCGACTCCTCTGGTTGTATAGAAGTCTATGCTTCATGTGTTAAAGCTGCATTCTCTCTCCTGACCACCAGGGGGCGACTCCTCTGGTTGTATAGAAGTCTATGCTTCATGTGTTAAAGCTGCATTCTCTCTCCTGACCACCAGGGGGCGACTCCTCTGGTTGTATAGAAGTCTATGCTTCATGTGTTAAAGCTGCATTCTCTCTCCTGACCACCAGGGGGCGACTCCTCTGGTTGTATAGAAGTCTATGCTTCATGTGTTAAAGCTGCTACAAGGTGATTGACAGGTCGACGTCACTCCTCCTCAGTCCATATATGGTCACTTCCTGTTCTCTGGTTCCAGAAACCGCTGTGTGTGATCGTGAGGTGTGAGGCATTAAAAACACAGTCAGTCCAGTTTAAGCTGCGATTGGAGCCGTTTATTCACAGTCTGAGATGATCATTTTTTAGGCGTTTACATCATGACGGATAACTTAGGAGAATGTTTATGACCGAGTCCTCCACAGGAAGTCGCACCACGTCTTCATAGCGGGACGCTTCATTCAACAATGTGCACAAAGAAAACATAGAAAAAACTAACACGAACAAAACCTGAACGTCCATTAATCTGTAGTGTTGTTTCAGTCGGCTCTTAATTCAACTGAAGCAACGCTCCGTTGAGCACAAAGTACTAAATACTTGAAGTACGCGTCAGTAGTAGTAGAAGAAGAAGAAGGCACATAATCTGTTTCATCAAAAACACACAGAGGAACTATTGACTGCTTTTAAACAAACGCATGCACAAGAAACATGAACCCAAAATATGTGCAGAGAACTAAAACAATGAAAAAAACAACTGGGAAAAGTTATTCAAGTATTCAGAATGATTTAAATCTCAGTGCATGAAAACTGTTCTTCATGTCGGAATGTAAAGATGAATGAAAAAGATCTCTTTCAATGTGAGAGACTCACGAAGGACCAGCGGCTCCTCGGACGAGACGCCACCAAAGAGACGCCACCAAAGAGACGCCGTCACCAAAGAGACGACGTCACCAAAGAGACGACGTCACCAAAGAGACGCCACCAAAGAGACGACGTCACCAAAGAGACGACGTCACCAAAGAGACGACGTCACCAAAGAGACGCCACCAAAGAGACGACGTCACCAAAGAGACGACGTCACCAAAGAGACGACGTCACCAAAGAGACGACGTCACCAAAGAGACGACGCCACCAAAGAGACGCCACCAAAGAGACGCCACCAAAGAGACGCCACCAAAGAGACGCCACCAAAGAGACGCCACCAACGAGACGCCACCAACGAGACGCCACCAACGAGACGCCACCATAGAGACGCCTTCGGTGAGACTCCTCCAACAAGACCCCTCCAACGAGACGCCTCCTGTGAAGGTGACGTGATGAGGAGGAGGAGCAAGAGGATGAAGGGGTTTGTTGTATTAAAAAAAAAGGTGCGTTCGAGTCGGGGGTTTGAGCTTCCGAGCTTCCTTCTACTGTTTGGTGGTGCTCTGCAGGCGCAGGCGCCTCCTGGCCAGCGCCTCCTGCTTCTTCCTGTCGATCTCGGCCGCGGAGCATTTCATTGGATTCTGGCTGGCGACAAACACTGAAGGAGAGAGAGAGAGAAAGAGAGAGAGAGAGAGAGAGAGAGAGAGAGAGAGAGAGAGAGAGAGAGAGAAAGAGAGAGAGAGAGAGAGAGAGAGAATGATGATTAGAGTCACAAGCAGAATTTAAAACGTGAAGAAAAAATGTAATTTAAAAAAAAAGGCCCTGAACCAGAACGTGTGTGTCGTTGCTGTGACTTTAAACAACGGGAGTCTTAATTACGCTAACGTAAACACTCGCTAACCATAACTAGAACCAGTCGGAAACCCACAGTTAAGCCCCGCCCCCTGCCCACACACACACACGCGCACACACACACACACACACACACACACACACACACACACACACACACACAGAGACTTCCTGTCCAGAAGAAACTCAGTAATTGATTGGCAATGAAGCTTCCTGAGGTTTGGACTTTTGACAGCAACTTAAATTAAAGCCGCTGCGCTGTGTTTACTTGCTTTGGGGTGTGTGTGTGTGTTTGTGTGTGTGTGTGTGTGTGTGTGTGCGTGTGTGTGTGTGTATGCAGCCAATGCCAATGATTATAGGAACAACATGTGACATCTGTTTTCTCAATATGAAGTCTCATAGCAACGTACTGAGGACAGTAGATGGGAGTAAATACTCTGAGGTCACTATATATATATATATATATATATATATATATATATATATATATATATATATATATATATATATATATATATATATAGTGACCTTAAAGTATTTACTCTGTAGTACTGAGTAGTTTGCTCTGCAGCTCTCAGTGACATCATCCTCTCATACGTTTTCTCGGCGTCGTACCTTTGCTGCTGACGGCTGCGGAGTCGGCCACGCCCCTCTTGGCGGCCGGCTGGTGGGACTCGGAGCTCGCCGCGTGAGGCTGCGGGTGCGCGTCGGACCGGAGGGGTCCGTCAGCGTTGAAGGAGCCCAGGCGGCTCCCCGGGAGGCTCTGAGACATCCCCGCCTTGCTGTCGCCACCTTTCAATGTGGCGCCCCAGCCCTGGTAGCTGCCAGCTTCCCCACCGCCGCCCGGCAGCGAGTTAGAGCGGCCGAAGGCGCGCGGCGACTGTCTGTCGGCGCCGCCGCCGGCGTTCCCCTTGTGGGCCGGCGGCGGGGCCGGCTTCTCTCGCGGTGGCGGCGGCTGACTGCTCCGCTCTATGCGGTCGCACGCCTGGTAGAGCAGCGCGTCGTCGACGCCGTCGTCGTCCCACTGGCTGTCCGAGCTGACCGCCGCGACGCTGGTCTTAGTATTGTCTGGAATCGGGATGGACGGGGTCTTCGCGGCGGCCGGTTTTAGGTCAGATCCCTTTGGTTTTAATTGAGCGGCAGCAGTAGCAGTAGCGGTAGCGACAGCGGTAGCGGTAGCGGCAGCGGCAGCGGTAGCGGTAGCGGCAGCGGTAGCGGCAGCGGCAGCGGCGGACGCCTTCGTGGTCTGGAAGTGCGGGTTGGGCTCCAGCTTAAAAGTGCTTCGGTTGGACGTCTTCATCTCGGGACACAGTTCCCGCAGAGCGCTCGGCTTCGGGCGTGCGGGCGGCTCGCAGACGGAGGTGAACGGGCCGGAGTTCGCCTCAGCGGCTTCGTGGCGGACGTCGCGCCGCTTGGCGGCGGAGGTGTGACTCGTTGCCAGCGCAAAGGAGTCGTCGAGGAGGTCGTCCTCGTCCCAGTCGTCGCCGAAGTCGTCATCGAAGTCGTCACAGGCGACCGCTTGAAAACCGCAGGGTCCTCTTCCTTCGGCCGGCTCCGGCTCCGGTTGACGACGTTCCGTTTCCTGCGAGTGGGCCGACGCCGCTGCCGACGAGCCCTGGCTGAGCCGGCCGCTGACTCTCTGGGTGGAGCAGTCAAACAGGGCGCGCAGCTCCGCCTCCGCCGGGTCGGACGAGGGCGGGCCCTTCAGGTCGCCGGCCGATGGCGCATCCGCCGGTCGGGCTTGGGGTTCGGGAGCGTCGGCGCCGGCAAGCCGCTCCGAGGTCTCCCGGTCCTGCTGCATGTTCTCATCAAACTGCCGGGCGAGCTTCAGGAGGTCGTCCACGCTGCTCGGCCTGAAGGTGAAGCAAGGACAGGAAAAATGTGCGAATAATTCCAAAAAATAACGACGGACTCTGGGTCAACAAACGCAGGAAACGCACCGAGAGGACCGCCTCCTGGCTCGCGGCTTCGGGGCGGCCTGCGTGCACGGGACGGCGCTGTCGCCGATCCACTGCAGCAGAGAGTCACACGCCTTCCTCTTCACATCCTGAGGGAGCAAAAACAAGAACGACGAAGAGTTTGAATATATACTTATGCGTCTACACACACACACGAGGTGAAGAAGCTTAACACGACGAGGACCTTTGGAGCGATGCGGTTCACAATGTCGGAAATTTCCACAAATCTGCTGTTCCTGAAACCTGAAAACAAAGAACAGTTTCAGGTTCGTTCAGACGTGACGACCACACATCGAGGCATCCGTGTCCTTCTACAGAGAATACCTCCACACCTGGACAGGAAGCTCAGAGGCGGTTTACCTGCGGCGGCTGCAGGCGGCGACGTCGGGTCCCAGAAGATGTCCTGAGACGCCTCCACGTCGCCCGGAGAGTCCGCGCTGCTGCAGCCGGCGTACCGGCTGCTGCGGTGAGGACTCTGCAGACCTGAGCAGCAGATTAATGAATATATATCATGTATATATATATATATATATATATATATATATATATATATATATATATATATATACGATCATTTTAGACTAGTACATTTTCTTGAATTTGACTGACGCTCCACATTGAAATGAGAAAATACTCTTTTCATTTGTGGAGTATTTATTTAATGTAGGATTTTATTCATTTGTATTTTTTTTAACTACCAGAAAACTTACTATATTGTGACAAGATATGAAATATCTGATATGATTTTGACCACCTCTTCAATAAAAAGTATTTACTCAGACTAATGCCAAAAATATAAAGAAACAATAATATAAAATACATCATAATTACATACAAAAGTACATTAAAATGTATATATAAATATAGATTGAACAATAATATAAAATATAATATTGAAATAAATATAGAATAAACAATATACAATATAGTTTATAATAAATATAGAATAATGTAATATAATCAAATTAAAAAGTAAATCATATATGTATACAATACAACTAAAATAAATATGAAATATATTAAATCTAAAACAAATGAAATATATATATATATATAAACTATATATTTATAATATAATATATCGTGGGTTTGATCCCCTGATGGCCGCCCCTCCTCCACGTGTACAAACTGGTGTTTTCTATCAACCGCGTCGGTTAACCGACCACCTCACCTGTGCGCATGGTGCTCGTGCGCTCGTGCGTGTCGTCGCTGAGCGCGGACGCGCGCCTCCACAGCTCAGAGAAGTCTGGAGCGGCGGCGGCGGCGCGCGCCCTCGGCTCCGCCATCGTTCCCCGGGAGAGCCGCGCCGGACGCCCCGCTGCTCCGCATCGTCGAGTCGACCGGTCGATAAAAGCTCCGCCGCGGACACGTTAACTTCCTGCGTGTCCCTGTTTCACCTAAACTCCTTAGTTGGGTTGTTGTTGTTGTTGTTTTTCCGCCGAGTCGCTCAGTCCGCCATTTTGGCCGTGACGTCGTCAAAGTACGGATGCCGGGTAAGTTTTTTTTTCTTCTTTTTCGACGGCGTTTCGGCTTCAAACGGTCTGTAGATATATATATATATATATATATATATATATATATATATATATATATATATATATATATATATATATATATATATATATATATATATGCTGTAGTTTAGTTCGTAGATTTAATTTAACATTAAACTATGATGAGCATATAAAATACAGTAAATCAAACTTAACGCTATATTGAGAACAGAGTAACATTATAAAATGAGCTCTACATAATTGAAATGTTCATATAACCTAAATACATTAATAATAATCTAATAGTATAATACTTAATAGTGTAATCCGCCCAAAGCCCATTTGTACTTTACAGTGTTTTCTAACTTTCATACATTTTATTGTTAATCCCTACACACTTTTAAAATTAAAGAGTATTTCTTTATTACTGCAGTAAAATATCAAAATACCTTTTCTGAATATTAGCAGTTGAATTTTGTATTTTAGTATATGTAAATGTAAATAATGTGTCTCTTTTGTCAGTTTCTGGTAATAACTAAAGACAAAAATACACAAGCATATATATATATATATATATATATATATATATATATATATATATATATATATATATGAAGTCTCATAGCAACATACTGAGGACAATAGATAGGAGTGAATACTCTGAGGTCACTATATATATATATATATATATATATATATATATATATATATATATATATATATATATATATATATATATATATATATAATCCATTTGAAATGCCTGTAAGCTCTGGTCTTTCTCTGGTTCCTGCATGTGATGGATCAGAGCATTATTTCTCTGGCGGGCTGCGATCAGAGCAGTAAATAAATATCCAGGCGTCCGTACGGAGACGACTCCCCGCACGCCGGCCTGCAGCTCGTTTGTGAGGTTTTGTTGTGACGGCTCGTCGTTTGTGTTGCTCTGTCAAATAAATCCATCACGCTCTGCACAAATGTTTATTACAGGACTCAAAAACTAAATCTGGAGGCACAATTCATATTACATGCTGTTTGGCAAAAATACCACAAAAGGTCTGTTGAAGCCACGACAGCTGTCTGGTTCTGCCCTCATGAATACATGAATATATGTATATATATATAAATATATATATATATATATATATATATATATATATATTTATTAAATTAAAACTCCGCTTCGAGACTTATTTTTTCCGTTAAATTTAAAATTGCTTCTTTTCTCTCATTGATAAATAAGTTAATATTTTTACTTCAAAAGTTGAACTGTAAGTGTCCACATCCGCGGCAGACGAAGGTGTCGCGCTCGTCATCGTCGTCTGCTGCGGAGGAGGCGGAGCTTTAAACCCCGCGAGACGCCGGATTCCCCCTCCCGCCGCTCTCTCCGAGGCGAGAACACTTCCAGAACCTCAATCTCAAGCGATAACCGCTCCAGAGCCCTCTGCAGGGGGTCAGAGGTCAGAGGAGCTATTAATACGGCCAGCGTGGCGGCGAGGCCGCTTCCCGCCGCGGCGTCCGAGGGGTCGGCTGGCGGCGGCGGCTTCATCCTTTCAGTTCACGGAGAAAACATCTTGAAGTAGTGGAACTCAAACGCAGTGTTTTACGCCTTCAGAGCGCGTTCAAGTCGTCTCCATTGTCTCGATTCCAGCGTGCGTTGAGTTTCCTGACACACACACACACACACACACACACACACACACACACACACACACACTCTAAATAAAAAGACAGTATAATAAAAAGCTAGTTTTCTTCACGCGACGATGTCGCCGTGATGAAGCGCTCGTTTCGCATCAAGACAGGAAGTCGGCGGTAGAGCCCGCCTCTTCGTTAATTGATTGGCTGTTTCATCTAAAAAATGTATATATATGAATATTATTGTACCACATCATTTTTTATTTTAAATGGCATTAGTTTCATGTTGTGAGTCCTCGTTCCCACCATCACCGTCCTCTTATCTGTGAAGGCCGAGGACGAGAGAGCATGAGTAATGCTGCTGGTGTATATTTAACTATGACACACACACACACACACACACACACACACACACACACACACACACACACACACACACACACACACACACACACACACACACACACAGTATTCAGAGTTTCCACTGGTTACAGTCTGAAAGCAAAGCAAACATCTGACAAGGTAAAGGTTTAATGCTTCTTCTTCTTCTTCTTCTTCTTCTTCTTCTTCTTCTTCTTCTTCTTCTGTCAGTGGAGGAATATTTTCATATGGAATCAATCTGTGTATTGTATTGTTTTAGATAAATCCCTTGATGTGATGGGTTTAGTCCCGGTATTTGTTGTATTTACATTATTTTGTAATATTATATCGTCACTTTTTTGGGACGTCGAATCGATTAAGAACTAAAATTGTAAATGAAACAAAGCTGAAGCTCCTTCAACACATTGCTGACGCTCTGCAGAGCAATTTCCAGAAGAAAGCACTAGATGGTGCTTGTATACCTCCTTGGTATTGAGTGTGTGTCTCTTTCTCTCTCCCACACGCACACACACACACACACACACACACACACACACACAGTGAGATACAGTAAGTAAAGGCAGTGGATGCAGGGAGATTTGTGTAGCACACACACACACACACACACACACACACACACACACGGTGAATTACTGCTTGATTGTTCTTGATTCTGCCTCCGTGGTTTTCTCTCTGAAGTGTTTATCAATGGCTCCTCCACTGAGAGGAAACTTCTTTTATTTTCATTTGATCTATTTCTTAATTTAGCCGCCGCTAACGACGATGGAGCGGCTCTTCTCCGTCGCCCGGTTTGTTCCTTCTTCACGCTCTCCAGCCTCTCAGAAACAATGTTATTTTAAAATGAATAAAAACACATTGTACAGCCGACATCGTGTACAACGTAGAGCTTCACTGTGTAATTCACTCAGCGGTCACTTCTGCAGCTGTAACCTGAAGCTAATTACATTAAATATGAATGATTTCGTCTGATAAAGGTGAAAGAATCCTTTTTTTTTTAAATGCCCAAAATCCAAACATATGCATAATCTACAGATATGTAACCAGTGAATATTTTCCCTTTTTTAAAAACTATTCTACATTTTATTCTACAAGGCTTTCTCTCTTTTGACTCATTATTATATTGCCAAATTATTTTATAAATGTATTTACAAACATGCCTTTCCTTTCTCACTTGTAGCTTGTCGTCGCGTGTTAGCTTTGTTAGCGTCTGTCGAAGCTAAACGCGTTAGCTTTTTTTTTTTAATGCTGAATGACTTTATTTTTAAGATATTTATGAGCACATCTCAACACAATATTTTGCTGCTTTTGTGCAAATCCTTTTTTCGGAGGAGCTCCACTTGTAGCTTGCTGTCACGCTAGCGGTTGTTAGCGGCTGTCAAAGCTAAGCGTGTTAGCTGGAACAGCGGCGTGGACGTCGCGGCGCTCTAATCGACAGTTAGCCGCGTGTCACGCCTGCCTCGGATGCGTTCACTCAAATCCACGCCTGAAGGGGGCGCCGCGTGAAAGTCACCGCGACGCCCCCTCTGTCACGCCGAGCGTGTGCATTTCCCAGAAGTGATAGTTAGACCGTCGGAATAAAGGCCACGGACGCGTCAGCCTCCATCTGAATGTGAGGCATCAGCCCTCCGCTGCCGCTCGTGTGTGTGTGTGTGTGTGTGTGTGTGTGTGTGTGGGTGTGTGTGTTGTCTTTACCCCACCCTTCATATCCCGCATCACGGTGGAAAAATAATAATTGCCCGCCAGGGTGGAACGGGTTAGCCGGATTCTGCGAGCTAGCTTCCCAAAGAAGCCGGCTAACGGGTAGAAGCTGCGAGCTAGCTAACTCGCAGCTTTGGCTCCTCGTCTCCTCGTCTCCTCACCTGAGCACCTGACTACCTGAGTGCCAGCTGCATCCTTCTCTCCGCCCGCCTTGTTTAGAAGCAATTAAGGAGCTAATTGTGGAGATTTTCTGAGGACCGAGTATTACAGTAAAAAGTAAAGAGCTAATGGCTAATTGCCCGAGCAGCTGCTAGTGTTTATGAAGGAGGAGCGAACACGCCAGGGGGATCTCTGTCTGTGTGTGTGTGTGTGTGTGTGTGTGTGTGTGTGTGTGTGTGTGTGTGTGTGTG
>NW_027176240.1:225798-308298 GCF_023055335.1 Clinocottus analis | reverse complement strand
ACGCAGGGTTCATACAGTCATGGAAAACCTGGAGAAGTCATGGAACTTCAAAAATGGTTATTTCCAGGCCTGGAAAAGTCATTGATAAAAGATTTCTAAACTATTAATGTGTTCACAACATTCATTTAGTCAGAAATAATGAATCTGCTTCTAAAAGAAAGAGGCTCAACATATCAGCAGCATACATACAGGCATCTATATAAATGTTTATTCTTTTAATAAACTATTGTCTCTCATTCATTTGAGTCATTTAAGGTTTACTGTATGCTTTGAATCCTCATTGTTAGTTTAAATACTACATTTTATCACTTTGTACTGTTCACACACACATTTCACACAATGTTTGATCATGAACATTTGGTTTAAAGTCATGGAAATTTGGTTTAAATTCAGAGAAATTTGGTTTAAAGTCATGAAAATTTGGTTTAAATTCAGAGAAATTTGGTTGAAAGTCATGGAAACTTGGTGGAAGTCCCTGACATCCGGTGCTCAGGACGTATGAACCCTGAAGAGCTCCGGCTGAATGAAAGCTGCAGCTGAGAGTTCAGCAGCAGAGTTCCTGCTCGAAGGTTTGAGGGGAAACACCACGAAAGATGTCGATCTTTAAAAAAAACTGTTAATCAAATTAAGAGGACAAACCTTTTAATTAACATTTAACTTTTTAACATCAGGGACAAAGTCTTAATCATGTAATTACCCAACGAAGTTGAAAAGGGGGCTGAACAGATTCCTCGCTGGAGACACTTAATAGAGATTTTAGGGCTGAAATAAACAAATATGACTCCAAAGCCCTCTCAGGAGAACACATCTATTGGAATAATAATCTTTAATTAGGATTAAAACCTAATTACAAGCGTGTAGACGGTAGTTTTACTCACTTGGTTTCTGGGGGATAAAGATTCCCATCTTTCCGTTGTTAAAATCCTAAAATACACGTGCGCTCCGGAAGGGATGCTGCGTTTATCTCATTACCGCCGCGTAAACGCTCCGACGGCGGCGTCTTCCTCCCGAACCGACGCCGCGCTGCCGGGGGCTTGTTTTCATGCTTTTATCTTAAATACATTCTTTCCAGATTGTTCAGCCCCAGAAACGGGTAATTACCATACATTATGTATTATCACCTCCACCCGCTCCACCGCCAGGGCCGCCGCCGCCGCGATGGAGGTAATTACATCACTCCAGAGCGCTCTGAGTGATCGCTTAACGGGAGGAAGACGCCGCTCTGCGGCACCGCGGGAGCTTCCAGACGCTTCAGAAGGTTGAAGATGATAATCTAAATAACAACAAACAAGAGAACAATACACTGCACCACAACAAAGGGTCACATGGTGTCTGACAGGCCAGCATAGACTTCTATACAACCAGAGGAGTCGCCCCCTGGTGGTCAGGAGAGAGAATGCAGCTTTAACACATGAAGCATAGACTTCTATACAACCAGAGGAGTCGCCCCCTGGTGGTCAGGAGAGAGAATGCAGCTTTAACACATGAAGCATAGACTTCTATACAACCAGAGGAGTCGCCCCCTGGTGGTCAGGAGAGAGAATGCAGCTTTAACACATGAAACATAGACTTCTATACAACCAGAGGAGTCGCCCCCTGGTGGTCAGGAGAGAGAATGCAGCTTTAACACATGAAGCATAGACTTCTATACAACCAGAGGAGTCGCCCCCTGGTGGTCAGGAGAGAGAATACAGCTTTAACACATGAAGCACAGACTTCTATACAACCAGAGGAGTCGCCCCCTGGTGGTCAGGAGAGAGAATGCAGCTTTAACACATGAAGCGTAGACTTCTATACAACCAGAGGAGTCGCCCCCTGGTGGTCAGGAGAGAGAATGCAGCTTTAACACATGAAGCATAGACTTCTATACAACCAGAGGAGTCGCCCCCTGGTGGTCAGGAGAGAGAATGCAGCTTTAACACATGAAGCATAGACTTCTATACAACCAGAGGAGTCGCCCCCTGGTGGTCAGGAGAGAGAATGCAGCTTTAACACATGAAGCATTGGCTTCTATACAACCGGAGGAACAAAACTATTCTTATACCTTAAACTCTCCCTCTGGTTTTTCACATCGTAAACAGCCACCTCTCTCTCTCTCTCTCTCTCTCTCTCTCTCTCTCTCTCTCTCTCTCTCTCTCTCTCTCTCTCTCTCTCTCTCTCTCCACACCACAGACACCATTATCATTCCATTGCGTATTCCAGCTGACTGAGATGTTGTGTGTGTGTGTGTGTGTGTGTGTGTGTGTGTGTGTGTTGTCTGGTTGCATCGCGCCAGCTGTTGAGTTATTTATAACTGCGGCTGCTGATCTAAATGAGCCAGTAATTAGACAGCAAAGCTTCTGAGGAGACATCGCTGCTTCACCTCCACCCAGCCACGCATTCATCCCTCCATCCACACATTCATCCACCCAGCCACGCATTCATCCCTTCATCCACCCATTCATCCACCCATTCATCCACCTATCTATGCATTCATCCCTCCATCCACCCATTCATCCACCCATTCATCCACCCATCCACCCAGCCACTTATTCATCCCTCCATCCACACATTCATCCCTCTATCTACGCATTTATCCCTCTATACCTCCATCCACACATTCATCCATCCATCCACCCATCCACTTATTCATCCCTCCATCCAAACTTTCATCCCTTCATCTACGCATTTATCCCTCTATACCTCCATCCACGCATTCATCCCTTCATCCACTCATCCATCTCTCCATCCACACATTAATCCCTCCATCCACACATTCATCCCTCCATCCTCACATTTATCCCTCCATTCATCCCTCCATTCACCCATTCATCCATTCATCCCTTCCTCTCCTGCTGTCTCCAGAGCTCCAGGAGTTCGGTGGAGATAAAGGAGACTTGACTTCACTGAATAATTGAAGGTTCTTTAACAAGTGGGGGCGTCGCCCTCTGACCCGTGGGGGCGTCGCTCGCGGGCCAATCAGACGCTCAGTGGGCGTCGCCGAGTCAAAGCCAGACTAGTTTTTAATTGGCCGGAGCGTCTAGCAGAGCTTCACCAGAGGAGTCATGTTTGTGTGTCTCTGTGTGTGTGTGTGTGTGTGTGTGTTTGTGTGTTTGTGTGTCTGTGTGTGTGTGTGTGTGTGTGTGTGTGTGTGTGTCTGTGTGTGTTTTACACCTCCAAACCCTCTCCCTCCCCGGTGGGCGCCACCCTTCTCTGCCCTCATGCTAATTTCCAACTTTCAAAGCCTGTAAACTTTATGTAAACACGCTCCAGTGGACGGACGCCCTCGCGCTGCTGGCGCAGGTTGCCGTGTTAATTTATGAAAAACAAATCTGAGATATGCAGATGTCTTTTGTTTGAAGCAGCTGTTTGGTCCGGTTGCCAGGTTTCAATCAGCGTCTCCCGGGAGACGAGCTCCACCAGCAACACCAGCAACGCCAGCAACGCCAGCAACGCGAGCGATCTGCAGCCAAAGACCCGTTTGATGTGTGACAGGCCGAGGGCGCGGCCTGCAGCTCGGCCTGAACCACGGGGGAGTGTGTGAGTGTGTGTCACTGAGTGTGTGAGAGAGCGAGTGTGTGTGAGAAAAAGTTAGTGTTTGTGTGAGTTAGTGTGTGTGTGTATTTGTGTGTGTGTGTTTGTGTGTAGGTGTGTGTGTGTGTGTGCACATGTTTTACTGCTTTGGTTTAGTTCTTTATTTGCAGTTACACACTTCAGCAACGCAACACCTCCTTGCAGCAACGCAACATGTTCTCCTTTAGCAACGCAACACGTTCTCCTTGCAGCAACGCAACCAGCCTGCGCGTCTCCGCTGGACGTTGCTCCACTCGGCGGTTCGAGTCTCGCAGCCGACGAGACGAAGAAGTTTGAGACGAGAAGCGAGAAACGTTTGAGACGAACGCTCTCATCGATAATTCATGACGCTCGTTAGGACGAAGAAAAAATCTGAGCAATTATCATTTATCTTGATATATTATTTACTAGGATCATTTTCCTGCTGAGGAGGAGGAGGAGGAGGAGGAAGAGGAGGAGGAAGAGGACCACAGGGGTTTGCAGACAGCTGGCGTGCGAGCAGGAAGGTTGAAGTCAAGAAAAGAGACAATGAGACGAACACGTTGAGGCCACGAGCGTTTGTTTAACGCTGCAGCAGCAGTTATATAGATATACATATATACATATACATATATATATATATATATATATATATATATATATATGTGTATATTCTTCTTAAAGTCTGGCGTTGTGTAAACACTGAGAGAGAAAATAGAAGTGAACGTGATACTCTGCCCTTAAAATGAGGATTTGTACATGAATGAAACTATTTTTTTTACATTTTAAGCGTTTTTTTGCTATTTAAGGCGAAAAAGAAAGAGTTTCTTTCAACGTCTAACGTCTTAATTTCTAAGTATTCTGTGCAATTAAAGAAAAAATGAAGAAATGCAGCTGCACTCAGTTAAAATATGGTCTTCATTTGAACATACAAAACAAAACCCCACACACCCATCAAGTGTCACGCTGTAGCATTGAATAATGCTAGCATGTTGCTACGTATGTAGCATGTTGCTACCTGTCAGCAGCGTAGATGTTTTATTGACGTGAATATAAAGTCTCATAAGAACTTTTTCTCACATTGTTGACGGTGGAAACTTTCCGGCGCTCCGTCAGAAGCCGACGATCTCCCCGATCCGTCTCTGATGTTTTTATTATCATGGTTATTGTTATCGCTCGCCGCTCCTCATTACAGCGGCGCCGCGGCCGTTCATCACAACACGCCGACGCAATTAACGCCGCGAAGACGGCGCCTTGTTTTCCTTCCACCACGTCCTCTTTTTTTACATTCTTCACTTTCTCTTTTCTCATCTCCATCTCAGCAGTCTGTTTCTTCTTCTTCTTCTTCTTCTTCTTCTTCTTCTTCTTCTTCTTCTTCTTCTTCTCTTCTCGCCCTCCCCGTTTTTTTTGGTGGCTCCGTGACAGATGCCTAATTGAATGATGAATGGCCCTTCATTATGCTCTAATTGAACCGCGGTCTCTCTCTCTCTCTCTCTCTCGATTGGCCGACCCCCCGCCGGGCCCCACGAGCTCGTCCGATTGGCCGGTTGGAGGCGGTTGAGGGGGGCGGGGCTTCGCTTTGCTTGGTTGGACGAGAGCGCGAGTGGCGGCTGGCGGGAGCGTCGTCGCCCCGCTCTCCATCTGTCTCTCTCCTCACACACACACACACACACACACACACACACACACACACACACACACACACACACACACACACACACACACACACACACACACACTGTTACCAGTGATGAGCCCCCCCCTCTCGTCTTCACACCTCTCTCACAAGGGAATGATGTGGGTGTTACAGATGCACATGCTCTTGTGAATCTTAATAAATTATGCAAATGTCTCCTGTTGAAGGGACAAATATTAATTAGAAACAATCTATTTTTTTTTAGGGGGGGGGGGGGGGGTTGTCAAGTGTTTCCTGATCGCCGGCGCTTCGCCCTCGCGCTCGTGTCTCTGCACGTCCGTCCGGCCTCGCGTCCCTCGACTCGGCTGCCCCTCCATCACGATCAAGGACGCGAACATGCAATCGCGCCCACTCGAGACACATGCAGCCCACGTCTGAAACACACGCACGCACACACACACACACACACACACACACTGGTGGGCGTCTTGGACCGGCCCTGACCTGACAAGCGGTGGCGATGAAGATTAATGCATCCTCTCTGAGTGACAGGCTGGGGAATTGAAGGGCAGAGGGCCTCGTTAATCAAGGGCCTGACAGGTGCCATTCAGGGCCCTCTGAACAACCGCCCACACACACACACACACACACACACACACACACACACGCAGAGAAGCATAAAGCAAACCGACACACACACTCCTCACTACCGCCGCGTCCGCTTCTCTCCAGTCCAGCAGGTTCAGATTCAAAGCTCATTCCTCAGATTCGAGCCGCCGGCGCCCGAAATAAGAAAAATAAATCAACCCCCCCCTCATCCCCCCACCTCACCGACTGGATACGGGTTCTTTCTCAGTGTTGGAGCCTCTGAGCTGATTTAGCAATCACGCCATGGAGGATCATTACCGCTGATGATTGATTCCCATCATGCTCTCTGGCTTGCTTCCCTCCTGCGGTCGGAGGAGACGATGCAGCCGCGTTATCTCTGGTTTAACAAGCCGACTTGATAAGAAAAATGTCGTTCGCGTCGAAAAGGAGGAGCTAGGCTACGCAAAGCTAATGGCTAACCGCTGCTAATGGATTTCACCGGTTCAATCCAACGTATTTGTGTTTTGTCATAACCTCATTTATAGAAGTTCACTCGTTCACGCCTCCATTTCACCAGTGTGATTCTGAGGGTTTATGCTGAGACATTTACATAAATGTGAACATAAACCATAAATATGACGAGAGAGGACTCAAAAGGGACGAGAGAGAGCTCCCTAAATTATGGAAAGATAATTTTTCATATCCCTAGCTTGATGCTACACATGATTAGCGCACCTTCCTTTCTTAAAAAAGTACGACCCAGGGAATCCACCAATACCGCCAAATCATTTGTGAGACCAAGTTTCAGCCAAAAAACTACGAACTTACCTATGAAATATGACTTATGTGCAAAGGCGTTCAAGGTCCAGGAAGAAAGTTAGGGCATTTTGGCTCTCAGTGGAAATCTGCAGTAAAGGAAATACAAAAAATATTGAACTACACTTCATCAAAGTCACATTTTGCAGAGATACTGTTAATACAAAGTCATATTTTATAGTACAAAAAAGCAATGATATGCATAAGTAAAAAGAGGAAATAGTCTTTTTTTCTTCACTGTTATCAACCAATAAACCAGTAACACATATATTCCTATATTAACCTCTTAACTGGTCTTACAAGTGTGTTAACCTTTTAAAAGTATTGAAATAGCCGTTGAGGTTGAGGAGATATTCTGTATTTATTATGGGGATGCAAAGCATTCAGAATTTTAGAGGAAAATGTCTGTTCCTCAACTGAGATTAAAGATATTTTAGAAAAGTTGTGATACAATAAATACTACTGGTAATACCAGTAATGAACTGGTGTTACTGGGTTACAGCTCTCACGGCGTTCACCTGCAGTGTCTCACCTTAAACGGGGAAACAATTGAAACTGAACTTCTATATTTTCCAGCTCCTCGTGTCGTTCTACCTCTGAGACAAATGCCTCTTTTTCCTAATGAACAGGGAAAAAAGACCAATATTGTCATAACGAGGAGGCTCCTCCCACTGCAGCTCTCCGGCCTCAGAAAGCTCCAGCGAGCCTGAGCTCAGTCTGCTTTTATTAGCTAATGGAACTTAATATTTCATGAGCTATTAATGGAGGAAGAAAAAAAAAACACCCAGCTTGTAATTAGCACGGCGTCAGAGGAATCGGGGCATGCATCTTCATTAGCATCGGAGCGACTCCTTTCATCTTCATTACCGCCGCCCCGCCTCGTTTTTCACTCTCTTATTACGCCCTTTGTCTCTTTTCTTTTTTTTTGGTTTCACCCGCTTGTCGCCGCGCGGCTCGTTGCCGGCTAACGGGGAAAAAAACACAAACGCTTCTTTTTGCAGAAGTTGCGTAACGAGGGAAAGTCACTTTCTGTCATTGAGGTGCAGCCGTTTTTCTTTTTTTCTCCCCACCAGTTACAAGTGAATAAATATTAATAACTACCGTATGAAACGAGAGAGCGAGCGAGAGAGAGAGAGAGGTTATTAAGCAAATTGTGTTCAGATCATTCAGCAGAAGCTCTCTCCGCTTCGCTAACGACAGACGAGCCCGTTGACCTTTGGACGCTCTACTCGCCGGGACGGCGTTTGAAATGTCAAGCGCTGGCGTAATAAACTACGCCTGTGATGTTGTGACAGGACGCATCACCGCAGGGAGGGAAAAATATTCATCTTCTTTGAAGCTTTTTGAGTCTTTTTTTATGGGGGACGGGATAATGTCTTAAACACACCTGTAAAACTCTGCAAGTGCAACAAAGTAGCGTCACCCATCTTCCATATTTTCTTAATAATGTATTTTTTACTTTGCCCCGCTCGTGATTGCTCTGCGTTTTATTATATATCTGGAAACGAGTGTAAATGATGATTTTCCCGCCAATTTTCCTCCCCCTAGAGGCTTTTTGGCGGGAAAATGATCATTTCCGCTCGTCGCGGCGAGCCAGCCGCTGGTCTTCACCGCAGCGTTTTACTCTCTTTCCAGTTGTGTTATCGTAATTGTCCTGGCAAGTATGTTCAGCGGTTATATTATCAATTTATGGCCCCGCTCGCCACCCCATTAATCCAGCCGTTAAAAACACTCCAACCCGCGGCTACGTCTCTTAGCGAGCGGGAGCATTAAGCTGTCCCCGGATATCGCCCGCGGCGCTCCGTAGCCGCGGCGGAGCTTCGGCGGGAGGAGGAGGAGAAGGAGGAGGAGGAGGAAAAGGAGGAGGAGGAAAAGGAGGAGGAGGAGGAGGAGGAGGAGGCTGATTACGCAATGAAATAGAGCCGACGGAGAGCAGATCGTCTCGTTTTCTGTCGTTCTGCAGTTTTCATCATCGTCAGCGTCGTCGTTCCTCACCGCTAAAGACGACTCCGGGCGTCTTCCGCGAGGACGCCGCGCAGACATATCTGTGATCTAGACGTCGCCGAGTTTCCTCTCGTTATGCACAAAGTCTCTTTAAAAAAAAAAAACTCAAACGAAATCTCTTGCAAACTCATTTTTTGTGCGTTTTACGTGTCAAGTTTTTTCTATGACTTTTAATCAAATTTTCTATGACTTTAAACTAAATGTTCATGAGCAAACATTGTGTGAAATGTGTGTGTAAACAGTAAAAAGTGATAAAATGTAGTATTTAAACTAACAATGAGGATTCAAAGCATACAGTAAACCTTAAATGACTCAAATGAATGAGAGACAATAGTTTATTAAAAGAATAAACATTCATATAGATGCCTGTATGTATGCTGCTGATATGTTGAGCCTCTTTCTTTTAACAGCAGATTCATTATTTATAACTAAATGAACACATGAACACATGAATATAACACATTCACATCACTTTTAATACACTTTTGGGTTTTATGTTTTTCAAGGACTTTTCCAGGCCTGGAAGTCCGTGTTTTTCACTATTTTAAAACTCAGTTACTCAGTAAATTATTCACTACATTTTAAGATTCTTTAGTTTTGAGAGTATTTATTTATCGTGACTTAAGACTTATTTTAATTGATTGGAAACTTGCTGCATTTTCCTCCACCGAGTCATTTATTGTCCTCCGGATCCTCACGGATATTTTGAGACCTTGTTGTTTGAAGCCGTGACTGACAAGTGTGACACACGCACACACACACACACCCACGCACACACACACACACACACACACACACACCCACGCACACACACACACACACACACACACACACACACACACACACCCTCCAGGTGAGGTCATACGCCGCAGGTCAAAGGTCCGACGTCTGATCCAATTACAGGCCTGTCATATTCTGCACATGATCCGGTCCACCGTGGGAGTCACCTGCTGGTTCCCGGGGCGCCGCTCGGCCGCCGGCTCCTCCCCCCTCGCCCTACCCCCCCCCCCCCCCCCACCCCACGCTACCCCACGCCCCCGACCCTCCCCACGCCCCCGACAGCTGCTGGAGGAGCCAAAGAAAGAGATTTAATCACCAGGAACAACGTTATTGTTGATCTCAGAGAAACTTACAAATACATGAAAAAGATGGGTTTGTTGTTGTTGGCATGTTGGATATGTTCATATAGTAATGGTGTGTGTGTGTGTGTGTGTGTGTGTGTGTGTGTGTGTGTGTGTGTGTGTGTGTGTGTTATCTCGTCCCTGCACCAGTGGTAATTGCGTGACCTTTCACGGCAGCGAGAGCGTCTCATTAAGCCTGATGGAGAACGACGGCGCCGCCGTGATAACGACCCAACAGAACCCGGGGGAAGGGGCGGGGTCAGGGAGGGAGGGGGCGGGGTCAGGGAGGGGGGCGGGGCCGAGAACCCGGCGAGCGCTGCTACTTTTCTCCGGGTAACGACGAGAGCCGAGCCGGGAACGAAGACCGAGAAGTCAGCGTTATTCACGGCTTCTGATTTGAGACTCTGGTGCTCTTAAAGGGCCGGCGACCCTTTAGGATGAGGAGGAGGAGGAAGAGGAGGAGGAGGTAGAGGAGGAGGAGGAGGAGGAGGAGGAGGAAGTGTTTGCATCTTTAGGTGTCATCTCTGAGCTGAAGCAAATAAGTTACAAGAGAATAAAAGCAGTCGTTTCTGTCTCTGAATTCGGCTGTCAATCAATCAATCAATCAATCAATCAATCACCTGGTTGCCTAGCAGCTGTCGTGCAGGTTAAAGGTTCAAAGTCCTTCACATTCAGAACAAAGCGAGGACAGAAATAAAGATTTAAAGAAAAGATTTCACGACTTCGAGACATTAAAATTATGAAAAAGTCATAAAATGTAATTAAAAGCTATAAAAACAGTGATAGTAATAAAACAGCTTGAAATAAAAACTAGATTAATAAAATAACAATGAAATAGACACAACTTTAAGACAATAAAAAAAGTGATTCATAAAATAATAATGTGATTAAATTGAACAAATTAAATAAGTGAATATTTCAATTTTAATCAAATATTTAAAAAAATGTATGAAGCTACAATCCAGAAAATAAATGATCAATACATTAATAACATAAGTAATGTATCGATCTTAAATACTAATACTCTAATAAGATCAAACATCTGACAGTAAAATGAGATGATTAACAAAACAAAATAAAGAAAATCATAAAACTTAAATACAATAAAATAAGTAATTTAAACAATAACTATTCTACTTATATAATAAGTGATAAATATTATATTATAATCATTTTTTATTTTATAAAAATGTCTAAAAATAATTTTTAACCATTCGAGACCATTTTAGGCGGGAAACCAGTTTGCAATGAATTCTGGGTAACATGAGCTAACGTGAACTGCAACAACGTTGCTCTGGTGCATTGTGGGTAAATTTAAACAGTTTCCTGCTGGTTTCTGATGCGTTTGTTTAAAAGTCCCAACTCGTCTTCATCGGCCAGGACGACCAGTATGACCTCATCCTGTAACAACAACAACAACAACAACAACATCTGTCCTCTGACAGCAGATACAATGTTGTTGTTGTTGTTGTTTACGACCGGCTCCATGAACTCACACCACAAAGATGAGGAACCGTAAAAACTTAAAGCCAGAATGTGACAAGTTTAGTGGAAATGTTTGTTTATTTTGGTCTGTTTGTTTATTTTGGTCTGTTTGTTTATTTTGGTCTGTTTGTTTATTTTGGTCTGTTTGTTTATTTTGGTCTGTTTTCTGTGTTTACTGTGACGTAAACATCTTCATCCTGAAGATGAGCTCCTCTGTCATATTAATGTTTATATTATTAAACAAGGTCAATAAATAGTTCACAAAAACATGAAGGCCATCTTTATGTTTAATTATGCAAATGAGGCGTAACGTTAAATATTAGAGGAAAAATACAGTTTATTAAAATAAACTATGAGACCAGTGTGTTGAACCAGTGAAACCAGTGTGTGTGACCAGTGTGTGTAACCAGTGTGTGTAAACAGTGTGTGTAACCAGTGTGTGTAAACAGTGTGTGGTGTGTGTAACCAGTGTGTGACCAGTGTGTGTGACCAGTGAAACCAGTGTGTGTGACCAGTGTGTGTAACCAGTGTGTGTAACCAGTGTGTGTAAACAGTGTGTGGTGTGTGTAACCAGTGTGTGACCAGTGTGTGTGACCAGTGTGTGGGACCAGTGAAACCAGTGTGTGTGTGTGTGTGTAACCAGTGTGTGTGACCAGTGTGTGTAACCAGTGTAACCAGTGTGTGTGACCAGTGTGTGTAACCAGTGTGTGTAACCAGTGTAACCAGTGAGACCAGAGCATCTGGAGGTTTTGGGCAGACGTCCCAGTCCTGCAGCCAACACCAGTAGGGGGTGCTGACACCCTGATAACCGGGACTAACTCCTCCTCCTCTTCCTCCTGCTCCTCTTCCTCCTCCTCAGTTTAGTTTCAACTCGTTTTGCTGAACAGTAAAAACTTTTTTTTAATTACTATTAGAGTTTAGTTCTAATAATAATTAATAATTGTGAGTAAATCGTCTGGTTTCTCCTCTGAGTTGAATCGTGCCGGCAGCAGAGAGGTCTCTCACTGTGAAGCATAATTAATGTTCCTTCATGATATTATTAATAAAGCAGAGGAGGCGTGAGCTAATGGGACGAATCATCAGGTCACGTGATCACCACTGAAACATTTCATTAATTATGAAATAATAATTATTCATCTGAAATGCCCTAATTACTAAAAACAGCATTGCTGTTCCATCAATAATCTCATTAATTAACATTATAATTATTATAAAGTTCAGGCTTCAGATATTAAAACACGTCTGAATTATTAAGTCTGCACGGATTTAATAAAACAGAGAAAGATTAATACTTTTTATATTATTTAAACTTCAGAATATGAGAATAAGAACTATGACGGAGGAGGAGGATGAAGAGGAGGATGAAGAGGAGGAGGATGAAGGCTGCAGTGGATCAGCTCTGTGATACTTCCCCCCAGGGAGGGTCAGAAGTTCAGACTCCCCTCGTCTCTGGTCACACAGGAACCCCCCTGTGTGTGTGTGTGTGTGTGTGTGTGTGTGTGTGTGTGTGTGTGTGTGTGTGTGTGTGTGTGTGTGTGTGTGTGTGTAGTGAACACCAGCGATACTCACAATGCACATCTTATTTTTTCATAAATTTTTACATTTCAAAACAGAGTCTCAGCGTCTCTGCTGCTGTTTGCGTTTCACATCATCCCCAATCTATTTCAACAGAGCGAGTGTGTGTGTGTGTGTGTGCGTGTGTGTGTGTGTGTGTGTGTGTGTGTGTGTGTGTGTGTGTGTGTGTGTGTGGCTGTACATCATCGCTCTGTTGAAATAGCTGCGTTACAAACACCCCCTGGTTCCCCTCAGAGGACAGCTTTGTAAAACATATCAGGAGCTCTGTTTATGTGTTCAGGCTCTCTGAGGTGAACGCAGCGCGGTGGAAAATACCACCACCCCCCAACACACACACACACACACACACACACACACACACACACACACACGGCCCAGACCGGACGGGTTCGAGGCCGTCCGTCTGTCGCCGTGGCCGCTTGCCTTTCACACCGAGGTGCTAAAAGGAGAAGGGGCGCGGGTCGGATCCCTCTCTGGAAAGCGTCCATCTGTGTGATTGCGGGGTTGGAACCGAGGGGCTCGCGTTACAGGTTCTCTGCTGATGAGCTGGTACTGACGGATCCCAGCGCCGCCGCCAGCAACCTCGACGGGAAACGCACGGCCGTGAACGCGGCGCCGAACGCCGGGTCTTTCTCCGAGCCGCAGAACCCGACTTTGTGGTTTTCCCTTTTCCGACCGCTTCAGATAAACTAGTCCGTCATTTTTTATCTATTACATCAACATTAACTCTGGAACACTGACGTTGAAGATAGTTACACCATCACTGGTGATATATATATAAATATATATATATATATATATATATATATATATATATATATATATATATATATATATATATATTTATGTTGATATAATGTACCTGATAAAATCTACTTCTCATCAAAATATATTCAAATACAACAATCCAAGGCTGAAAAGGTTGAAAAAAACACTAATTGGAGAAAAGACACGCCTACCTTTAATAAGACATGTCTACCTCTGATAAGACATGTCTACCTTCAATAAGACATGCCCACCTTCAGTAAGACATGTCTACCTTTGATAAGACATGTCTACCTTCAATAAGACACGCCCACCTTCAATAAGACATGTCTACCTTTGATAAGACATGTCTACCTTCAATAAGACACGCCCACCTTCAGTAAGACACACCTACCTTCAATAAGACACGCCCACCTTCAATAAGACACGCCTACCTTCAGTAAGACACGCCTACCTTCAATAAGACACGCCCACCTTCAATAAGACACGCCTACCTTCAATAAGACACGCCCACCTTCAATACCGTCAGTGAGCAGCATGAAGCTGCACAAGGACTCACGCGAATCAGACAAAAGTAACACAATGAACATCACGTAACACAATCTCTGCTGTGAGGATCCCCGGCGTTCGTGTTCTGGGGTGGAACAGGAAGCGGTCACCGGGTCGTGTGACGAGCAGACAGCCCGCGAGACGCTTCATCCTCGCGTCAGAGGGATGAATCCAACATGTCTGACCCGGCTCCCCTCTTCCAGGAAGCACCGCGAGGTGATCGATGTCCACCGGGCCGCGCCGGCCGGCCTCTGCAGATAGAATACCCTGCTGCGCTAAAGAAAACACGCAGCGCCGGAGCAGAGGAACGCCATCCATCACCGAGAGCTATAGCACCCGGACGGGAGGAGGAGGAGGAGGAGGAGGAGGAGGAAGAGGGATACCTGGTTTTCCCATCAGAGGAGTTTGGGGCCCGGGCCTTCCTCCTGCCGCTGAAACTCTAGCCGGACTTTAATCGATCGCCGGCTGAGCGGCATTCTGGGAGATTAATTCGTCTTTAATTCGGCGCCCGGTGTGAACAAGAAAGAGAAAGCAGATGAGCTGCCGGACGCAGAGCCTCCACCGCGACACGACGCACCCTGAGAGGACAGAATACATGAGCGATCACAAGTTACCACTCGCAAGAATCCCCAAAAAATGACTCTTTGATCGCTCCCCGAGTTTTTCACTTGTGTTGTTTGGTGTCTCAACATCAACCCACAGAGCAATACTGCACATCTGTAGCAAGAAATGTGTCAAACGTCTTGGACATTTGGTGAAGAGTCATGAAATTTGGTTGAAATTCAAATTTTCAACATGCAACAGACTAATACTGCACATCTTTAGAAAGATTTTGCCCTAAAGCATCTACATCTGTAATAATAATCACAATAAACACAAGCGTTGACATGTTATGGAGCATAGTCAGTCCAATGAAGTCTTTATGTTAAGTTACATGACATAGTGAGTCAAAACATGACCTCATCGATATCTCCATGAAACTTCACCACTGACTCTAAGACGAGGATTTATTGTATCACAGCTGTTTTTAAACGGTGAATATTCAGACGTAAACAAAGTGGTAAAATAAACACCTGAATGTGACAAAACAAACCAAAATGTGGAGAGAAATAAATGACAAGTGGATGAAAGTAATATACAAAAATATGAACTTGTGCTTTGGCATCGATTCGTGTTCCCGGTTTATAATTTTAAATGTTTGATAAAACACATCTTTCAAGGGGCGGAGCCTCCCGTCCCCCTAAAAAATGTGGCATTAACGTCAAAATGGCCACCTTTACTCGTGAGCAAAGGACACCAGATAGCTTTACTTGGTTGACTCGCACGCCGGCGGCCATTTTGTTTTGGCAGCGGGTGTCGCGTTAGCTCCCATCCCTGAGCCCGCGGTGCACAGGAGTGGTTCCTCTCATTCATCAAGTCCCTCACCTCCAGACCTCCACACGGACCACAGAGCCCACTCCTGCCTCCCAAACAATTGCCCTCCACGACCTCGCCTCTCATTTCCGTGTAAGAGCCCCTCCCCCTCCCCCCCTCCTCCATTCCACCGCCCAAAACATTCCCGCCCGCCGACCTGCGCGGGACGGCCAAAAGACACCTCGGCCATTACCCGTGATAACTGATCTATTAATGCTGAACGATGGCGTCATTAAAAGGTTCAAATAGAAGTCCGAGCTGACGCGTTAATGACGCGTTAATGCTTCTGTCGATTATAAGCTCGGCGTAACGGCGCCCGCGGTGAGCGGACGCCGTCCGGCTGAAGTCAAACCTGTCATTCTGTCCCCGGAGAGGTTAAGTGGACCGGAGGGTCGAGTCCAAGACGAATGATCCTCCAGAGACGCTCCAGGAAAGTTGGGATGGAAACTGAAAAGGAAGTTCAACCTTTTCGCACACACACAAAAAATCTCATTTTTAAAAACGTAAACTTCATTATCGCCGCGACCAACGTGGTTGTTTAGCTTCATTTAATTTGCCGCGGCGATAAACCCGCAAATCTAAATAATCTGTTAAAATGACATCTTTAACATCTTTTGAAGTTGGATTAGCAGAACGCTCGATGATTCAGAGACAACGAAGTGCACGTTTGCAACCAAACGTCTCGACTCCGACAGTCGAACGAAACAAAATAAATAAAAACAACTTATTGGAAACTTATGCCGCGTTCACACCAAAACACGTGAATATTCTCATTTCTGTTTCGCCTGATTGTAATTTGCTTTTTCGCAACCATTCGCGGCGGAAAGGGGGCGCGGCTACGTTACCCTAAGTTAGCAGCACATAGCCTCACTAGCTAACCTAAACTGACCCGGTCACGTTGCTGTAGTTAGCGGCACATAGCCTCACTAGCTAACCTAAACTGACCCGGTCACGTTCCTGTAGCTACCGGCGGTGACGATAGACGCAGCTTCTCAGTGTCGGCTGAAAAAGGCAAAAAAAGAGGAAATATTCGCAACGCTTTTTGGTGTGAACACGTCATTAGTTGTGATTTGTGGTGAACGAAAACCTCCCTGAGTAAAGATGTGTCCCTGGATGCAGAGTCAAGATGTTGTTTCCTCACATGAGGATCGTACTTTGTTGAGTAAAACAGGAAAATCTGAGCCTCCAAAGTTCTTCCAACGCGTCACTGAACCACGATGAGCTGGAGGAAGAAAAACTTTTGTTCTTTTGGCGCATTAATGTTAATAATGAGAAGATTATTGGATTCAGGTTTGATGTTAATTATCTGTAAAGGTATGAACGCCCCCCCCCCCCCCCCCCCCCTCTGTCTCGGTGTCACCCAGCGTTCCCATCACCAGCCCAGTGCCAGCTGTGCGATCAGGGGGATTGATCTGCTGGCAGCAGGCCTCTCTCGCTCTACTCTCTCCCTCCATCTTTCTCCCTCTTTTTCTGTCTGTCGTCGCTTTCTTCTTCTTCTTCTTCTTCTTCTTCTTCTTCTTCTTCTTCTTCTTCTTCTTCTTCTTCTTTTCCTGGCTATGCAGGCCGACCGTCTCAATGTGAAATCACGGTTAATGCGCCGTGACAATCTGACACAACGCACAGTCCAGGCCCGGCTCCATCTGGTTTCAATTTAATTTGGTCAGAGAAGTGGAGGGGAGGGGAGGGGGGGGGGGGGGGGATGGAGAGATGAAGGGATGGAGGACCGGGTGCCTTTTGGAAGGAGGAGGAAGAGGGAGGGAGGGGGGACAAGATGAAAGCTCGCCATGTTATTCTCCACCGAATCGTCTCACCATCCTTCATTCTTGCCAATTTGCCCTCTCGCCTCCTCACATGTAGCATTTACACACACACACACACACACACACACACACACACACACACACATATATATATACACACACACACCAAAAAAAGTTTTAAAATGATAGCCGGTCGATCAAAGGTCTCCAAAAATATTTATAAGACCTAAAAGGGGAGCGGGCCATTGGCTGGCTCATTAAGAACATGAGTGTGTGAGTGTGTGTGAGTGTGTGTGTGTGTGTGTGTGTGTGTGTGTGTGTGTGTGTGTGAGTGTGTGAGTGTGTGTGTGTGTGTGTGTGGACACAGGAGAGGTTAAGCTGAGCGTTAATGGGGACATCTTCTTGCAAAGGGAGGAACAAAAGTGTCACTAAACGTCGGCCGCGTTAAAAGCAGTTTTCCTGATGACGGGTCGAGTGTGAGTCTTTAATGTGAGGCCCCAACAGGCCGAGCTTTAGGACCAAACAGGCCGAGCTTTAGGACCAAACAGGCCGAGCTTTAGGACCAAACAGGCCGGGCTTAAGGACCCAATAGTCCGAGCTTAAGGACCCAACAGGCCGAGTTTTAGGACCCAATAGGCCGAGCTTTAAGAGCTTTAGGACCCAACTAAGACACTAGTTATTTATCTTAGAGGAGACAACTAAGCATCCTCACTAGGACACTAGTCCTCCTTTATCTTAGTGGAGGAGATGACTAAGCGTCCTCACTAGGACACTAGTCCTCTTTTAGCTTAGAGAAGGAGACAACTAAGCGTCCTCACT
This sequence comes from Clinocottus analis, assembly GCF_023055335.1. Taxonomy (NCBI): domain Eukaryota; kingdom Metazoa; phylum Chordata; class Actinopteri; order Perciformes; family Cottidae; genus Clinocottus; species Clinocottus analis. Next base: position 290,236 of record NW_027176240.1, on the reverse strand, counting down.
AGGACACAAGTCCTCCTTTAGCTTAGCGAAGGAGACGACGTTTGCTGCACTTCAGATGCTGAAACCTTCTTCACCTTCACCTCTTCACCTCCAACAATTCACCAGAAAAAAGCGAAAGCGGACGCTCGGCGATCCATTGGGCCCGAGACAAACAGAAACTCCCCGGACCTGCCGCCGCGGAGCCGAGGGCCCGATCCCCGAGGGCCGAGGCGCTCGGCGTGCAGCTGTAGCAACACGCCTCGCTTCCTCGCGGAGGTCAGGAATGCCGCACGTCTGGAAGGAGATGGAATAGGCCGCAGAGAGATGTGGAGAGACCTCCACCTCATCCATCACGGCCCCTCTCGCCTCCCCAGATTCACACCCTCGACGCCGCGAGACCGTCTTCACGGACGGCTGCTCGCCGTCCGCCAAAAGCGAAGGGATCAGAGAACGCACCGGAAGGAATTACTTCACGCCGGCTCTCATTTACGACGCGTTTAACTGGTCGGCGCTGTCAAAAACGCGCGCAGCCCCGTTTTCATCGGAGGTTATCGGGTCAATAAAACAACCCGGCGACCTCGGCCCGGTCATAAAGCGGTCAGCGCGGCGGAGGCACGGATTGATTAAGTTCATAACTCGATTGGAGCCGCGCGGAGCCGGACAATAAACATTGGAACGAGTATAAATCTTAATGCGATGCACATAATCCGAGAAGAAAATCAAAATGTAAAGTAGATGTTTTTTAATGGCGCCGCCTCTTTATCGCTGTGACCACGAGGGTCCTTTAGACCGGATGACTGTTGGCAGGTTCACACACATGGTGACCAGTGGATTTCCAGGACTTTTCACCAATTTTTTCATGACTTAACCACATTTCCATGAATTTAAACCATATTTTCAAGACTTCTCACCAAATTTCTGTAACTTTTCACCAAATTTCATGACTTTTCACCATATTTTCAAGACTTTTTACAAAATTTTTATGACTTTAAAGCAAATTTTCAAGACTTTTCACAAAATTTCAAGACTTTTTACTAAATTTCCATAACGTTTCAACAAATTTTCCATGACTTCAATCAAATTTCCATGACTTTAAACCAAATGTCCATGAGCAAACATTGTGTGAAATGTGTGTGTGAACAGTAAAAAGTGATAAAATGTAGTATTTAAACTAACAATGAGGATTCAAAGCATACAGTAAACCTTAAATGACTCAAATGAATGAGAGACAATAGTTTGATTAAAATAATAAACATTTATATAGATGCCTGTATGTATGCTGCTGACATGTTGAGCCTCTTTCTTTTAAAAGCAGATTCATTATTTATAACTAAATGAACGTCATGAACACATGAGTATAACACATTTACTTTTTTTCAAGGACTTTTCCAGGTTTTCCATGACCGTAATAAGGACCCTGTATCGATGTCTTTGATCCTGCGGTCGAGGCTTTCGCACCGGACGGTTGAACCCGAGGAGTCCGACCCGCCGGTACGACTTCTACATCCTGTCGTTGGAGGTGGAAGGTCGCGTGACCTCGTCTTATCAGATCCCTTTCTCCGTGTTGTTTATGCTTTCCGGGGGGCAAAGTCGACCAAAATCAACGCTTATCAAGCGGCTCCATCGAAGCCACATGTCGGCAGCGTGGCCCCCGCTCTCTGATTTAGGCTCCCCCCTAACCTTGGGCTCCGGCTACCTCGACTTATTCAATTAAAAGGGGGGTCAAGAGTTGATGGCGCTAATTCTGCCCAGTGGTGAAAGTCTTCTTTGGGGATTTTCTTGTTAGATAAACGTACTTAAATCCACGTTGCAAGGCTTTGGAACATAACCAGAAGTAATCCGATAAGCAAGCCGGCACTTAGCAGCACAAAGGAGGGGAACTCTGGCGGAGACGAAACCGATTTCACCCGAAGAAAAACAAACTGGGACGATTGTGTTTGTTGTTAAAGTCGCAGTGAAACGGAAGTGGCGGCGTCTTTAGCTTCTTTAATGTGACGAATCCCCGTCAGACAGTCAAGTCCTCCTTTATCTTAGCGGAGGAGACGACTGAGCGTCCTCACTAGGAGGCTAGTCCTCCTTTAGCTTAGCGGAGGAGACGACTTAGCGTCCTCACTAGGATGCTAGTCCTCCGTTAGCTTAGCGGAGGAGACTACTGAGCATCCTCACTAGGAGGCTAGTCCTCCGTTAGCTTAGCGAAGGAGACGACTAAGCGTCCTCACTATCTGTCTTTCTATCGTCCATCTATCTATTCACATTTGTGAATGTGAGTTTACATAAACATGAACATTCGTTTGCTCGAGATTAGCATTAGCATTCGCTATATTCATGCTAGCGACTTACATTAACATGCTAACTGAGAGGATAACTGCTGCTCTCTGCATCTGTGTAACACAACATGTAGAACTCAATACTTTGCTTTACAATTGTCCAGAACGCATCAACAACACTAATAAATACACAAACGCACCGCGCTGGTTTAGCTGCTCTTTAAGAGCACAACAATACAAATATACTGTGATCCTCTGCACAGAAACATGGTGTGCTGGTGTTGAATCCAGCTGACCTTATGGCAACACATTCATGCCCACACACACACACACACACACTCACACACACACACCGATGGTGCCCATCATCCAACCTGGCAGATGGCCGCTAGCTCGAACAGCTTTCTGGTGTTTAATTATGATCATAATCAAGGGAAATAAAGATCAATTAAAGCGCAAGTGAAACTAATGAAACGCGAGGGGCCATGAGCATCCGGACAGTTGTTCCCCTCCCAAAAAAAAACAGTCCCTCATAATAAATGCAAACTGAGTCCTACCGTCAGATAGCATTAGCATGTGTGCGCTGGCTCGGAGGGGCGTAATGTATTCCAGATTCATAGCGCGGTTATAATCTGCAAAGTTCAAGCGTTGATGAACGTTCCTGTCTGAAGCCGATGGAACGAAATAACGATCCAAAGAGAAGCAACATGAGAAGAAGTGTCCTGAAATTAATATATTTAGCCGTTGTGAGTATCCCTTTGTGACCACAGGGGGCGCTCGGGGTCTTCATGGAGAAGTTTGAAGATCCCTGATTTCAACGCACATCCTGCTTTTCTTCCTGTTCCTTTACCCCTCAGAGATGGAAATAGCCGGAGCAGCATGAGGCCGCTGGCAACCGTCCGCCAAGCTGTGTGCCGTCCTGCAGGACTGCACCGTCCATCTGAGGAGGAGGAAGAGGAGGAAGAGGAGGTGTGGAGGGAGGCCTCGAGAAGACAGATGCCACCACCGCGGCCAGTGGCATTGTGGGATATTATTAGTCCGGAGCCACATTGCGCCGGCCTTATTGGAAACGCGAGCGCCGGCGCGCCGCGGCTCCGTCACACGCTAGCTTCAAAATGAAACGAGCGGGGGTGTGAAAAGAAATAGAGGCGAGTCGGACGGAGACTTCCACCCCGCTGAGAGGGAAGTTCTGCGTGAACACGGTGCGATTATGAGCGGTGAGTTCAGAGCGGCCGCTTCTGAAGTGGCAAAATCCTCCAGACGAGTAAAAAAATAACGCGTTACCCGGAATGAATACTCTTTCTCATCGTGACGACCGAGCCAGCGGCCGATAGCGCGGCGCTATCCGGTTTAAAGCGCTCGATACGCGCCGTGATGCGATTTCCTGGTTGGTGTATTTTCAGTGCAGCCTTTTGAGTTTTTGCAGAGCGCCTCGCGGCAAAGAAAACACAAAGCCGAGCGTCGCTCTGCAGCCGCTGTGGCAATGATGGACGACTTAACAATATTATCCCGAACGAAAAAGCGCGTGTAATTAGCGACGTTTCCTCTTTAAAGTCCGGCGTCGCCGCACTGCGTTCTGGGCGCGCTGGTGCTCGGGTTCACAGCGGTAATGGCCTAATTCATCTTCTCAGAGACGGCCGACGCGCCGCGGCTGATTGAATCACGCTGGAGTGAAAACCAAGAGTGTGTGTGTGTGTGTGTGTGTGTGTGTGTATGTGTGTGTGTGTGTGTGTGTGTCTGTGTGTGGGGTTGTTGCAGCCGCAGAGCTTGTGCTGCTGCGGGAGGCTCGTGTTCCAGCACCGAAACACATTACAACCTTAAAAAAACTAACATTTCATGACTCATCAGGGCGCATTGTGCATTTCCTTCACTAGTTGCAGTTTGGCAACTTACAGATTTTGGATGTAAAGAAAATACAATGCTGACTTTCAACCAAATTTCCATTATTTTTTACCAAATGTTCATGACTTTTCACCAAATTTCTATGATGTTAAATCAGATTTACCTAACATTGAGTGAAATCTGGGTGTTAACATGAAACGGCACCAAACAATACTGTTTTATAAACTTTGGAGTTTTTTTTTTGCAGGTATACATTTTTTTTTCAAGACTTTGCTGATCAAATTACACACAACATACACAAGTATTGGGATTCATTTGGGGTTCCTACGATGACTCAAACAGGGAAAAAGAGGTCCAGGGGACCGTCAATGCAACAAAAAGATTGCATTGACGGTTGAAATCGCTGAACTCGGGCGAGTAGCGGCCACGAGCTTCGACCCGTCCAGAAAATCTCATCTGTGATGTGAAAATATGAAATTTTTTAAAATCCATCGCTTCGTAGAGTCGCTCACACAGAATAAAAGCCTTCATCTGGAGCTCTTTACGGTTCCTTCCTCTTCCTCCTCGCTATAAAAGGCGTTTCTTTCTTTCTTTTTTACATTCTGACACGGCGGCGCTGGGATGTCCCTCGCGGGCCCCCTTACGGCGCCGCACATCGGTCCCCGGCAGCCTGAATAATTCAAGCGCGCCGCCGCCCCGTGCACACTGTTTGGAAAATGCAGTAATGAGAAAAGCTATAAAACGCCTCAACGGGCTTCGATGCTGGAGAGGAAAAAAAAGAAAAGAGTCTTAAATAAGAGACGGCGAAGAAGACTGCCCACTGTTTTGTTTTTTTACCACCGATTTACCGTCAATGGGAGGCCACAAAGGAGAAGAAAGAAGACTTCAAAAGGGCGACCTGCATATTTTTACCCAATTAGAGATCTCTAATGTTACGTGCGAGGGTGCGACGCCCGGCCGGAGCGTCCTCTGGCAGAACAAAGGCAGCCGGTGTCTCGTCCTCTTGATCGGCAGCGACTTCCAAGGTGTAAACAGCGAGCTGCTCGGGGAGCGGCGTGCAGACGCTGGCAGCGCTTCAGAGGAGGCTTTGTAAAGTAAACCAGGTCTGTTCAGGCCTGGGATCGGTTTGTCCCCCCTCGTCCTCCTCGTCCTCCTCGTCCTCCTCGCCTTGTAATTGTCCTCATGTTTCAGCTAATTTCACATTTCCAGAGAGAGTGAAAAGGGATGAAAGGAGGGAGGGAAGGAATTTGGCAGTCGGAGGGAGTAACACCCTCAAGACTTTGATATTTAGGTTGATGTCATTCTGAATTGATTTGGGAGCATTTTGGGGCGTTTTCACCACAAAAACCTCCGGAGACCGAGCACTTTAATAACACTTAAAAATATATTTTAAGTGTAATTTGAATGAAAACGTCCTTAACTAAACGCTCTGGTCAAATTAATAAATATATATTTTAATATATATATATATATATATATATATATATATATATATATATATATATATTAAATATGAATAAATGTAAAAAATATATTTATCCTTTTATACTATTTTCTATATATATATATATATATGTATTTTTTCATGTCTTTGGATATAACCCAAGCCTTTGAAAGGAATCCACAGGAAGTGTTTCCAGTGTTTTTCCGTCTCAGTGCTCATGAAATCAGCACCTCCTCCTCTCGGCATCGGGCCCGCGGACTGAAACCCGTCCAGGAGGAGCAGCGCGCTACAATGTTGCAACCAAAAAAAAAAAAAAACTTTTTCAAGGTCTTCCGTCTAATGTTCCCTTTGATGAGCCTCCGGCCGGATCAGGGTGCATGATGGGAAACCCGACGAGGTACGCTCGCGGCGCCTCGCCTCCTCAGACGCGACGTAACCTCCGAGCGCCGGGGGTTGAGAGCGATGAGCGGACGGCTCGGGTGAAGTCATGTCGTCACGGTACGGATGCTGAGTCAAGCAGATAATAAGATTTTAGGTTTTTAGGATCCTGATTAGTCTTCAAAGACATTGTTTCATTATAAAAAAATAAAACTACCGTGAAAGTCGGGTTACAAGCCGCTCCTACCTCCGGTGGGTGTTCGCGGCTGTAGCAAGCTAGCCCTGCTGCTAGCTTCCCGCTAGCTGCCGCTGCTACTGCCCGCGTCCACGCTTCCCAGTGTCGGGCCTTGAGCCGGGGATGGTCTCGCTACCTTCGGTGGTTGTCAGGGAGCTAGCAGGAGAGCTAGCAGCAGCACTAGCTGGGTACAGCAGGGAGCTAGCAGCAGCACTAGCTGGGTACAGCAGGGAGCTAGCAGCAGCACTAGCTGGGTACAGCGGGAAGCTAGCAGCAGCACTAGCTGGGTACAGCAGGGAGCTAGCAGCAGCACTAGCTGGGTACAGCGGGGAGCTAGCGGAAAATAACCACCGAAGGTAGTGGCGGCCTGTGACGGGACTTTTACAATACATTTGCCACGTTGCCTCACAATAAACCGATTTTATGCCTTTATGCAGAAACACAGAACATGTGGGTCTGTCTTAGCTTTGGCCAATAAAATAAAATGAAATGAAAATAAAAATAAATTGAGGTTTGAATCCTCCAGCCTGCTAAGCCTTCTCTGCCTAAACAGAACCACAAAGTTATAGCTATTTTAAAATTTAATTTAATTTCACAAATACACTAGATGTATTCGAATAATTGATCCTGTCTTTGTTTGTTTGTGTGTTTTCTCTCCTGCAGGGCTTTACATAGAAACCTGTAAATACCACCACTCTTCACAATCAGTTAAATCCTTCAGGCAAACACACACTTACCCTCAATGATCTCAAGTGAAGCTCAGTGGAGGGGGCGTGAGGGCCCTTTGAGAACCGAGAGGAGCTCCTCTGAACCATTACCCATCAGCCCCTCCGCTCTCTCAGGGCTAATCCCAGGGGGGGGGGGGGGGGCGGATACGTTGTCTCGTACGCGTTAATGGGGGATTACACGTGTTAACATCTATCTCGCGGTGCGCCCGGCCAAAGGGGGTCCGCCGTGGGGGTTTAGCATATGAATAAGGTATAAGGGGCCGATTGAATGGAAGGCGATGGGAGAGTGAGAGCTGCCACTCGAGGTGCAGCGATTAGGCAACAAAGGAGGACGCTCTCCAGGAGGAAGCCGCCGCTGTCCGGGTGAACGACTTCCCCGGGTTTTAAGCTTCCTCGTGTGGCCTTCAGGGCCTCAGTTATAACCAACGGCGAGAACTTTATCATTTAACGCTTTTGGATCGAGCGATCAAATACGTGAAGACAGAAGAATTGGATGGATGAGTTGACGAGACTCTGCAGCTTCTTTTTGCAGCACAGATCCTCTTTTTAAAGACCATGTGTGTTCATAGACAGTGAGTCATTGACTTCATGCTTAAGCTTCACATGTTATCCGTCCAATTTTATTTATTTCTCACAGATTCTGTGCTGTTATTTTATCCGTCAACTTGAGGTTTAAGTGACAAGAGAAACCAAATGTGCGAAAACACATCAGGCAACGGCTCGTCACTCCTCATCTTCATCAACGTTTTACGTCCTGAACATGCAAAACAGTCTTGAAAAGGTTCGGACGACAAAACCACTGCAGCTTGAAGAGTTTGTGTTAAAACCACCACAGACGTGTCGGTACTGAGGGACGCGAGTCGGGTGTCAAATGGATCGACGGTGACTTCCATCCTTCAATCCTCCTCGATCCGGATTATGTGCATAACGTTTACTGATCACGGCTCATTGGATTAAAACTGAAATTAAAGGGGAAAAGCACAACGCTGAATTAAAAGGACATGGAAATAAAAAAATAAGTCAAGTGACGTTTCCTGAAGGATCTCCGGAACCACAACGTTGATTAACTTAATTTAAACTGCTGAAATACAGCAAAGCATTGTGGGAAAAGTTGTATCTGAGCAAAAAAAATGTAACTTACCGTTAAGTTTGAGTAATTCCATAAACCCCGTGGCCTCGCTGCCACGTCCAGGGCGGCGGCCGTAACGTTTCTCTAGATTGTGAATAAATAAACTTCACTTACTTCTTTGTGATCCTACGAGCTTGTATAAGTACACTAAAGTATCATAGAGCCTTGTGGGTTGTATATTAGTACCTGACAAACCAAAATGCGACCGAACTGTTTTGTTTCCCGACTCCTTCGACTTTCATGACTGCGACGGCTTCCGTGGTCGGGGGACGTTTCTCTGAACGTGTCACGGAAATCTATGCAAATTTTAATAACCAGCATGCCCCAATCCGAGCAGGTTTAGGCTTAAAGGTTATAACTTTTATATTGTTTAACCGAACGACACCGCTTCTTTGACTAAAATCCTTGGTAACAGGCCGAGGCTTTGTTTTAGTGTGATATCTCTTCTAGATTACGATGATTTAGGGGATTATTTTTACTGTAGCTTTTTGTTTAGGCCTCAAACGATGGAGTTGAAATAACTCATATTATGCTGGATGTTCATAGTTACGATCAAAATATGTTAGACTTTTAAAAAAAACATTTTTTAAATATAATTTTTTTTTTCACAAATACATTATGAAAAAAATAAAATAAAAAAACACAAGTATTAGAACTCATTAAGGCGTCTGTCCACCGGTCTGCCATGACAAATCTAACAACCTGAGAATGGAAAATGGAAAAAGAAACACACAAAACCAAACATTCAGTTGCAAGTCCGAGTATTATTTAACAAAACTACATTTAATGCAACAGAAATTAACCCCTCCCAAAGCCTCGCATCACTTCCTCTCAGGCCCGTTATTTACTCACAGACGACAAATAACATTAACATTAATAATAATAATATTAATAATAATAATAATATTATCGATCATTTAAAACTTGTGTTCCTGTTAAGGCCGCCGGTACCATTGCCAGGACAACACTACGTATAAAATAAAATAAACAAACATGTTTCCTCTTTTTTTCTTGACGTAACAGAGGCAGACAAATGCGATCTTTACAATATTTCCCAGCATGCTTTATTCAACAATAACACGTTCTGCAGAGTCCTTCACTGTTTATTCATAGCAGACCGAACCACATGTTGTAAAGTTTATAAGTATAATAGCTATAATATGTATAATATATTATATATATATATATATATATATATATATATATATATATATATATATATATATATATATATATATATATATGAATCCCTCTTCAGGCTTTATGAACCAAAACCCTGTTTCCTCCCGTCTTTCAGCGAATAAAAAGCTAAACCACGAGCCGCGGCCGTCGTGGTTTGTTCTGGTTCCTGGTTGTTTTATTTGGCGGCCATGTTGGTTTTGAGGCGGCGCGTCTTCACTCTCAGAGTCTCAACGTGGCCTTCGAGGTTTCACGAGGAATAAAAAAAAAAAACACAACAACATAGAAATGTATTTTTCGCCGCCGGGCTCCTGATGAGTTTACTGTCTGACTCCCCGTTAGCCGGAGGAGTTGCGTCCCGACTCCCCGTTAGCCGGAGGAGTCGCGTCCCGAATTCCCGTTTGCCGGAGGAGTCGCGTCCTGACTCCCCGTTAGCCGGAGGAGTCGTGTCCTGACGCCGCGGCGCATTGACATGCAGCGCGGCCGCCGCGGCGCTCCCCGAGAGCGAGGTGTTTATTTCCTGAAGGTCAGGCCTTTTGTGTGGAGAAACTTCTTGCCAGATGAGATAGGGGAGTAAATTGCAGATCTATCATCCCTCCCTCTCTCCCTCATCCCTCTCTCTCTCCCTCCACACCGTCCCTCATTCTTGGCATTCTCTCCTCTTCCTTTTTATCCGAAAGCGCTCTCTTTCTTCTTCTCACATTTTCATCCGGACGCTCGTCCAAACCACCGTCTTCATTTTCTTTACGCACGAATCCTCTCTCTCTCTCTCTCTCTCTCTCTCTCTCTCTCTCTCTCTCTCTCTCTCTCTCTCTCTCGTGTGAAATCACCGGTGGTAACCGTTGGCACCGCCGGTGATTTATGTCTGTGAGAGCAGAACTCTTATCAGGAGCCGGCAAGACTCTCTGTGCTGCTGCTGCTGCTGCTGCTGCATGCGCCTGAATGACAATGGAGAACCAGTCGCATTATACACACACACACACACACACACACACATACACACACACACACACACACACACACACCTTGCATTCTGGTCACCGCAGATTACATCTAGCTCCTTGATTTATGGACGCCATTTTGGCTCCTGAGAGGGACACGGAGGGGAGCGAGGGGGGGCTGAGTGAGTGAGGGGGGGGGGGGGGGCTGCACTCGGCCAACATCATCTGAAACCTGGTGGAGGTGTGTGTGTGTGTGTGTGTGTGTGTGTGTGTGTGCTTTATATGCATATGTGTGTGTGGGTGTAAAAGCCGACGTGTGAACAGTATTTATATGTGTGTGTGTGTGTGTGTGTGTGTGTGTGTGTGTGTGTGAATAGGAAGGTGTCGTTCATCATTGTGTCGGGAGCTTTTTCTTCTTCTTCTTCTTCTTCCTCTGCTCAGATATTGACGGTGTGGGATGTTGTGAACATTAACCGCTCTGGATTAAAGCGAATACAAAGTGTGTGTTTGTGTGTGTGTGTGTGTGTGTGTGTGTGTGGGGCCTCCGGTGGCCGCAGACACACACAGGAAATAAAATGGAATAAAAGGCAGAAGATGAAACCGGCGAGGAGGCGAGAGTTCGCCCCACAAACAGAAGGTTTAGATCCTGTGCGTGAGCGAGTCGTCTCTGCGGTTCGGAGGATTATTTAAATGCGCAGCAACGTGTGAGCTGCTGTAATTAACGGGCAACTATCGCAGCTGCAGTTCTCCATGCGAGAGCAGTAATGATGTAACCCAACACATTAAATGAGAGGAAATGAGCATCACATCTCAGGCTTAAACAGGCGTTTTGCATTCGTTTCGCCCCCAACAGTCGCTGTTTTTTCTATCGTCTGTTTGAGGTCGCGGCTTCTTCACCTTTTGGAAAGAAAAATCCTCCCGCGCCAATTTTAAGTCCCAGCATGCCCCAGTTCAGACAATCTTTTGGTGTAAAATACGTAATGTCTGTTCTATTTTTGACCTGAACGACTGGAACTCCTTCCCAACAGGCCAAGGCTTTTTGTTTTATTGGGATTTTTGCTGCAGTTTCCGATTCTTTAAGGTCCTGATTTTTCATGAAAAGTGTCTTAATCTTTAAAAAATGTATCTGTGGCATGTTGAAAATTTGAATCTCAACCGAATTTCCATGATTTCAAACAAATATTTCCATGACTACCAAATTTTCGTTATTTTTCACCAAATTCCATTGATTTCTTCACCATATTTTCATGATTTCAAACACAATTTCCATGACTTTAACCACATTTTCATGACTTTTCACCATATTTCTTTGAGTTTTCACCACATTTCCATGACTTTAAATCAGATTTACCAAACATTTAGTGAAATCTGGGTGTTAACATGAAACGGCACCGAACAATACTGTTTTATACATTTTTGAATCTCGAGGATTCCTCATAATGGATATTTATACTTATCATCAAAATATCTTTTAAAAGTGATTTTTTTTTGCAGATATATATATATTTTTTCCAACAAATACATTCAATAAACACAAGTATTGGAATTAATTTGGGTTTCCTCCAAGGACTCAAACACAGAGGTCTGGAGACAACACTGCCTCCACAGTGAAACGGGTTAAAGATATAAATTATAATCATAAATGAGAGATGCAAAGCGCTGCGGCTGCTGCGCGTCGTCCTGTACGTCTTCACTCAGCCTTCATAGCGCCTCCAAGATAAGATCAACAACTGTTCGGGGTCGCAGATTGAAGTCGCGCGCCCGTAAAAGCCGAGCGGCGGGAGGAAGCTCGTGTTTAATAAAGCAAGATGTCGCGGCCCGGAGAAAAGATTACAACAACAGAAGCCAGAGCCGCCGCGGCCGCGGCTAAGACTAAAGCTAAGCTCGTAAAGCTTTACGGCGCGCATCAGGATGTGACCTTTCTAGTCTCCCGCTCCGGAGCTCGGGGGTTCGCTTCCCTCCAACAACAGCTGGGAATAAATGTAAATATACATGTAAATGTCAGTCTGCACACGCGGGGCGACGGAGGGTTTTTTATTTTTTAACGTTCGCCAATATAAAGAAAGTAGATTGTAAATTACGTTTGAGCTTCACAGAGACGTTTGTAACCGGGAGGAAGCTCACAAACACAAGGACTTTCACCCCGGAGGCCGCTGTTCATGTCTCACGGGAAACCACCGAGTCAAATGTGGAATTTACTTTTATTAATTAACATACTTCATTTACCCAAGTTTCATTAATGTAAATTAAATTACGTTTAAAGATGACAGAACAATCTTATTTTAAGCTTCCTCTTGCGTTCGACTCGTTTTAGGTTTTAAAAGAAACACAAAAATGTGTTTATTGCATCAAAGCTTTTTGATTTTGTCAAGAATTTTTTATTTCAACTAAATAAACCCCCGAAAAATGTCATTAAATTATGAATTGCTCTGGTTGAAATGATGACGTTTGTGTTGTTAGTTAGAAACATAAGATTTGTTTGTTATGGCTTGTTCTGCTTTTCGTTGTGTGTTTGTATTAATATTTATTTGTTTATTTTGCAGGTTAATGCACAGCAATCAACAACAACACTGTAAATTAGCCAGGCTAAAAAAAAGGCTAATTTTCTGAGGCCAATTTTTAAAAGGCATCTTAAAAAAAACACAAAATTGGGAAACATAACAATTAAATTAAAACAAGATTACACTTAAACTTTACTTATTTTAATTTAGATACTTAATGTACGTATTTCATTTAAGAGACAAACATCTTTATTTTAACCCAAACTGCGAGCAAAGATTACGTAACAAACATTATTATTTAAAGACAAACCAACATGTTTAACTAAAGCCAACCGAGTGGTTTTGTTCCTTTTTTGTGTTTATTTTGGCTGTAATTAAAAATGCTAACTACGTGCTTAAATTGAAGTAAATCACTGAAAATATTCATAATTCACAGTTGTTGAACTGAAATTAGATGTTCTCTCTTTGTGGTTTATGATTGAAGTTTTGTTGGAGACGAAGTTCCCTTTTACCGGGTTTCCCTGAACTCACCACGGCACCACGCCCTCCCCTCAATGTAGAAGCTGTTGTTTTGGTGACTTTGTGGTATTTATGTCTGGTCGTGAAGCTTCACAGAGAAAACAACGTTCTGAGTGAACTGAAGGTCCGATGTTCAGTCAGATCACGTCGTGTGCATCAAGTTATCAGTTATTATAAGAAACGTGTGCAGCTGGAAGCATCGCTCAGATGCAGGAAAACAAAATAAAAACAATCTCAAAGTGAAAATTATAATTGGTACTTGACAAAAATGGGAAAATGTATGATTGAAGGTATTTATTTTTATGAAATGTACTCTATGTGTGTGTGTGGTGGCAACATGGGTGGCTTCCCATCCAAATTGGTCTGTGTGAAGACTTTAAGTGAGAGTGGTTTCTCACGCAGACACACACACACACACACACACACACACACACACAGAAACCTCACTGACTGGTTTCAAACCTTAACTCGATTCCAACTTCACCCTGAAACCGAGTCGCAGCCCTTTGAAGACTAAATGTGTTCACTTCCCACAAACGTCCTCACTCTGGAGGTCTAACACACGGTCCTCAGAAAGATGGTTTAACGGACCACACACACACACACACACACACACACACACACACATAATCACATTTATTCATTTTAAAATGCTGATTCATTTCAACTTTCGTAGTTATTTGACGACAAAACGAACGTTTGTACACAACAAGCTGAAAGAAACACACATTCTGCTGCAGTAATGTAGGAAAATACACAAAAAATGTGTACTTTTCTTTTTAACCTATTATGCAAACCGTTGTTTAATGATACGTTACAAACACACACACACAAAGGTAATCAACACTGACACACTCAAACACACTCGGCATTGTCTAATGATAATACAATTGACAAGTGTTGTGTAAAAAATACACAACAACCACACACATATAACCACATGCAATAAACACAACTCACACATTTTAATAATCCCGTAAATTAAGTGATTTGTGTATAATTTTGTGCTCGTGGTCATTTTGCGTGAATGGCTTCTCTCACTTTAGCGACTTTTAGCTAACGGTACTTTCATGGGAACATACTTGGCGGCGCGGCTGCGATGCTTTATGTTTCATCGAGCTAATCGCGCTAGTTCCTCATCTTGATCGTCCTAATAGAAGTGGCTTCCTCGCCCGGTAATTGCGATATAGCTCAACCAACAACCGCAATTAAATGTGAACACACACACGCGACAGCTGCGGATGAAAGACGATCGTAAACGCAGAACCGCTCCAAAAAAACACTTTCACAAACACACAAACAGACCAGAATTGATATATTTTCAGACACTTCACATTAATACAAGTATATACAAAGACACACACACACACAGAGCCACACAGTGTTAACCAAACATGTGCTAAAGCAGCAGCACCAGAACACACACTCGCCCTCTGATTCCACGTGAAAGGCCCACTTGTAATGCCGTCGCTCTCAAAGTCAATTCCTGCGCTTTTCGCTCCTATAATCCAAATTACAGCGCTCATTCAACATGATGGATAATCTCGCAGCGCCGACTGAAAACAATCTGGCCGCTATACTTCGGGAGGTGGAGGCCGCACGTCATCCGCCAGCTCGCTTCACTTTACAGCTCGCTTCACTTTACAGCTCGCTTCACTTTACAGCTCGCAGGAGGAGCGACGGGTCGCTAGAGACTTCTGGGGAGTTGACTTTGGTCAAAATGGACTCTGCTTTCCAGACACACAGACGGAAAAGAGGGCGGGGCTTAAATATGTCGTCCGACTGTCCGTCAATTTTCAGTCTGATTGTCACGTGAGTATTTTTATTTATTGTAGTCGTCAACATGTAAAAGTTATAATAAATAAATTAACTCCTGAATGGTGCAAACATTTGAAATATCATGTAAAATCCTATTCCAGCAGAATAAATTATGAATAATCCTCCACCTGCAGGTCATAACTGCTGGGTTTCACTTCACAACTCAAACCTTTATTTAAAAAGTAGATTGCTACAGTCATGATTTTAATGGCGTTGGACATTGACGTTGTTGTTGGTTGTTGCGTTGCTGTCTGCTTGCAGGGTTGCAGTGACGCAGCAGGAGATTCATACAGCGGATCTGTTGTTGTTGTTGTTGTTGTTGTTGTTGTTGTTGTTGTTGTTGTTGACGACACGCTGAGTGAACGACGGCTTTCACAGAGAGAAGCAGCTGAGAGGAGCTGAACATCTGGACATCTCATCCAATACATCACGTCAGGGTTAACACGCTTACGGGAGGCGCTCTCTTCCTTTCTCCCTCTCTTCCTTTCTCCCGCTCTTCCTTTCTCCCTCTCTTCCTTTCTCCCTCTCTTTCTGTCTCCCTCTCTTTCTGTCTCCCTTTCTTTCTGTCTCCCTTTCTTTCTGTCTCCCTCTCTTTCTTTCTCCCTCTCTTCCTTTCTCCCTCTCTTTCTCTCTCCCTCTCTTTCTCTCTTTCTTTCTCCCTCTCTTTCTCTCTTTCTTTCTCCCTCTCTTTCTTTCTCCCTCTCTTTCTCTCTCCCTCTCTTTCTGTCTCCCTCTCTTTCTTTCTCCCTCTCTTTCTTTCTCCCTCTCTTTCTCTCTTTCTCTCTTTCTCTCTTTCTTTCTCCCTCTCTTTCTCTCTCCCTCTCTTTCTCTCTCCCTCTCTTTCTGTCTCCCTCTCTCCCTCTCTTTCTCTCTCCCTCTCTTTCTTTCTCCCTCTCTTTCTTTCTCCCTCTCTTCCTCCTTTCTTTCCATCAGTTAGAGCGAGAGACGAACTTCATGATGTCCAGAAAGACGACTATTGGAGGAGAGACAAGATCCAACTGAGGATTAGTTGCTCAACCTAAATGTTGGTTTAGTTGCTCAACCTACACGTTGGTTTAGTTGCTCAACCTACATGTTGGTTTAGTTGCTCAACCTACATGTTGGTTTAGTTGCTCAACCTAAATGTTGGTTTAGTTGCTCAACCTAAATGTTGGTTTAGTTGCTCAACCTACACGTTGGTTTAGTTGCTCAACCTACATGTTGGTTTAGTTGCTCAACCTACATGTTGGTTTAGTTGCTCAACCTACATGTTGGTTTAGTTGCTCAACCTAAATGTTGGTTTAGTTGCTCAACCTACATGTTGGTTTAGTTGCTCAACCTAAATGTTGGTTTAGTTGCTCAACCTACATGTTGGTTTAGTTGCTCAACCTACATGTTGGTTTAGTTGCTCAACCTACATGTTGGTTTAGTTGCTCAACCTAAATGTTGGTTTAGTTGCTCAACCTAAATGTTGGTTTAGTTGCTCAACCTACATGTTGGTTTAGTTGCTCAACCTAAATGTTGGTTTAGTTGCTCAACCTAAATGTTGGTTTAGTTGCTCAACCTAAATGTTGGTTTAGTTGCTCAACCTACATGTTGGTTTAGTTGCATTAATTTAACTTTCATGAGAAACACGAAAAAAACACAAAACCAACAGTTTGTATTTCTGTCTTCAGACTGTTTATATCTCCTCGTTTCCTTCAATCTCTTCCTTTGTCTCCTTGCCTCTGTCCTCTTCTCTCCTTCTCAGTTATGAGCCTCTGATCTGACCTCCATCTTTACTCTCTCTCTTCCCTCCTTTCCTCCATCTTTACTTCCTCTCTTCCCTCCTTTTTTCCATCTTTACTTCCTCTCTTCCCTCCTTTCCTCCATATTTACTTCCTCCTTCCCCCTTTCCTCCATCTTGAATTCCTCTTTCCTCCATCTTTATTCCCTCTCATCCCTCTTCCGCCATCTTTCCTCTCCTCCCTCCCTTCTTCTTTACTCCCTCTCTTTCCCCTCTTTCTTCCATCTTTCCTCGCTCCCTCCTTCCCTTCCTCTCCATCCTCCTTCCTCCTCTTCTCGTCTCCTAACTCCTTCCACCGCTCATCTCTCCGTGTAAACTTCTCCTCCATCTCTTGCTTGTCTCCTCACCTCCCGGTGTGTTTTCCTCCATCCCTCCTCTTCCTCTCTCTCTCTCTCTCTCTCTCTCTCTCTCTCTCCCCCGTTATTACTCCCCCCTCCCCCCTGCGTCCCCGTGGCCGTCCCCCAGGCGGCTGGGCGAGGAGGGCGCTGGCTGGCGGCGTGATGGATGACCATTAAGGCAGCTTATTGGAAACAGTCTGATTTATGGCCGGGCGCCGCCTCGGCCTAATGGCTTCATTTCTTTTCCGCCGCCACATGATGTCACAGCCAAGGTCACCGCGGCAACGGCCCCCCCTTTGTTGTGGTTTTTCGCTCGCTGATGACCTGAGAGAGGGATGGATGGAGAGAGAGAGAGAGAGAGAGAGGGAGAGAGAGAGAGGGAGAGAGAGAGAGGGGGGTGAAGGAGGCTTGTTTGTGGAGGCGAGGGGTGATGTATGACCGCGTGGAGGTGAAGCGGGTTACGTTTGCACAAATGCTTGAGTACAAATTTTGTTAAGTATGGAAAATGTGTTTTTACTGCTTATCCTTCACCCTCCTCCTCCTCTTCCTCCTCCTCCTCCTCTTCCTCCCTCCTCCCCCTCCTCCCCCCTCAACGTCTCCCTCATCGTACTCCACCTCGCTCACTCGTCCTCTCCTCCGCTCGGTAAATTAAAACCTCCATCTCCTCCACTCCTTCTCCTTCATCTCTTCCCTTCCTTCCATGACAGAATACGATAAAACACACACACACACACACACACACACACACACTCTCTCTCTCACACACACACACACACACGCGCAGCTTTACGGCCTTCCCTCAGACAGCTATTACTCACTTCTACTTTAAATGAGTGCCGTCAAATATATGGGGCCGGCCATTAAGGAGCCGATCAATAAAGATGCCGTTAGAGAGAAGAAGAGAAAAGAAAACTGATATTAGAGGAGCTCAAAACAAAATGTTTGATTTTCCCCTCCGCTAGTTAGCGAGGCGGCGCCTCCTGAGGAGAGAGGAGGAGTTTATTTACTCCTCTCTCCTCAGGAGGAGGAGGCGCTCATTATATAAACACAATATTCAATATTTTTAGAGCGATATGTGTTGATGAGCTGAGAAAAGCTCTTGTAGGAAAAACCTGAAACCTTTCCTCCATCTTTACTCCCTCTCTTCCCCTTTTCCTCCATCTTTACTCCCTCTCTTCCCCTTTTCCTCCATCTTTACTCCCTCTCTTCCCCTTTTCCTCCATCTTTACTCCCTCTCTTCCCCTTTTCCTCCATCTTTACTCCCTCTCTTCCCCTTTTCCTCCATCTTTACTTCCTCTCTTCCCCTTTTCCTCCATCTTTACTCCCTCTCTTCCCCTTTTCCTCCATCTTTACTCCCTCTCTTCCCCTTTTCCTCCATCTTTACTCCCTCTCTTCCCCTTTTCCTCCATCTTTACTCCCTCTCTTCCCCTTTTCCTCCATCTTTACTCCCTCTCTTCCCCTTTTCCTCCATCTTTACTCCCTCTCTTCCCCTTTTCCTCCATCTTTACTCCCTCTCTTCCCCTTTTCCTCCATCTTTACTTCCTCTCTTCCCCTTTTCCTCCATCTTTACTCCCTCTCTTCCCCTTTTCCTCCATCTTTACTCCCTCTCTTCCCCTTTTCCTCCATCTTTACTCCCTCTCTTCCCCTTTTCCTCCATCTTTACTCCCTCTCTTCCCCTTTTCCTCCATCTTTACTCCCTCTCTTCCCCTTTTCCTCCATCTTTACTCCCTCTCTTCCCCTTTTCCTCCATCTTTACTCCCTCTCTTCCCCTTTTCCTCCATCTTTACTCCCTCTCTTCCCCTTTTCCTCCATCTTTACTTCCTCTCTTCCCCTTTTCCTCCATCTTTACTCCCTCTCTTCCCCTTTTCCTCCATCTTTACTCCCTCTCTTCCCCTTTTCCTCCATCTTTACTCCCTCTCTTCCCCTTTTCCTCCATCTTTACTCTCTCTCTTCCCCTTTTCCTCCATCTTTACTCCCTCTCTTCCCCTTTTCCTCCATCTTTACTTCCTCTCTTCCCCTTTTCCTCCATCTTTACTCCCTCTCTTCCCCTTTTCCTCCATCTTTACTCCCTCTCTTCCCCTTTTCCTCCATCTTTACTCTCTCTCTTCCCCTTTTCCTCCATCTTTACTCCCTCTCTTCCCCTTTTCCTCCATCTTTACTTCCTCTCTTCCCCTTTTCTTCACTGGTGATCTGTAGAAGTTATTTACTGCACAGAATAATCAGAAGTGTCATCTGACCACAGATTTTACTTGAGCTTCATTTGTTTTACCGACGCCGCCTCGGTATCGTACGGAGGAGCTGTCACACACACACACACACACCCACACACACACACACACACACACACACACACACACACACACAGGTGTAGACCTCCTCAGCAGAGAGGCAGCTGGACTCACATCCCGCTGGTTTCCCGTCATGTTGCGTGATCTGAAGGCTGCAGCTGCTCGACGCGCAGCTACACGCGGCTAACGGAGGCTTCTGATGGACGGTTAGCGCTCGCGGCTGAAGGTCTTTAGCATTTAGGAGGGGGGGGGGGGGGGGAGGGGGAGGGGGGGGGGGATGGCAACTGAACAAATGAGAATCATTCTTTCTTCTGCAGAAATGTTGATGGCGATAGCGAGTCAGAATTGATTTGTGATTTATATCCACTGTTAAGCTTGTATTCTCTCTCGACTCCTCTGGTTGTATAGAAGTCTATGCTTCATGTGTTAAAGCTGCATTCTCTCTCCTGACCACCAGGGGGCGACTCCTCTGGTTGTATAGAAGTCTATGCTTCATGTGTTAAAGCTGCATTCTCTCTCCTGACCACTAGTCTGGTTGTATAGAAGTCTTTGTTTGTGTCTGTGTGTGTGTGTGTGTGTGTTCATGCTCCTCAGCTCTCTGTGCACGTGTGCACCATAGAAGTGCACGTAGAAGTGCACGTGCGTGGGAAACCTTTGCCCTCATTTGTTTTGCTTCGGTTGGTTTAAGCGCCGCGGCTCGTGAGCTTCAATCGCTGCGTAAATACGAGTCTGACTTCATGTGAGTACAGACGCTCAGTGTGGACCAGAGGCTGCTGGGAACCAGAGCGCCCAGTGTGTGTGTGTGTGTGTGTGTGTGTGTGTGTGTGTGTGTGTGTGTGTGTGTGTGTCATGGTGGATGCCTTGTTGGACCCCCTGGGGGGTGAACCCACATCGGCTCAGTTAATGTTCCTTTTTACCTTCAGAATAAAGTTCAGAAGTTGTGACCTCACGCTTGTGAAGTCTAATTGATAAACAGCTTCTTCACGGTCACAGACGTTAATTCTGACTCTTTTTTAAACGCCTGTTTGAGTAAATTATGAACTGACCTTGTGGGTTTATTTTGCACATTTTATGACACACATTGTAAACATGAGTTTATGTCTCAATCTCTAGTTTCTAGTCTTCTTCTATACAGCATCATGTTCATTTAGTACATTATGGTCTGTTAGAGTCAAACAGACCATAATAAGCAGGGGGCGCTTTAGGGGCGGGGCTACCAGGTGTGTGTAGCATGTCATGTGAGCATGTCGTGTCCATTAGCATGTTGTGTGTAGCTTGTTATTTGTAGCATGTTGTGTGTATTAGCATGTTGTGTGTAGCTTGTTATTTGTAGCATGTTATGTTTATTACCATGTTGTCTGTAGCGTGTTTTGTGTTGCTTATTTGTAGCATGTTGTTTTAATTAGCATGTTGTGTGTTGCTTGTTATTTGTAGCATGTTGTGTTTATTAGCACGTAGTGTGGAGCATGTTGTGTGGAACATGCTCCACACAACATGCTCCACACAACATGCTATACACAACATGCTCCACACAACATGCTATACACAACATGCTACACACAACATGCTACACACTCCAGACGCTGTCCAGAGCCTCTGAGCGTGACCAGACCATCGTGAAGCTTCTCAGATTCCTGCCTGACGTCATTTTTAAAGGATTGTGTCTAAAAATACGACCGCGAGTGAAAGTACTGAACATCGCTGCTCATGACTCTGCAAACAATGAACGTCTTAGATTGCACACAACCTGCCGCTGCAGAATAAAAGCAGAAGCCGGCTGCCGTGTGTTGAAGACAGCGAGCGCTCCTGGGAGTCGGCTGCGGCTCCTAAATCTCAGGCCGCCGCCCGGCGAGCCGCCGCGCTCGCCAAGCGGCGGCCTGATTTATGACCGAGCGCTCTCGCAATTTGTCACTGATGGCAGGAATGTATAATTCAAAACATTCTCTATTTTGCTGTGTGTTTGGTTCCCCGCTTCTACACACACACACACACACACACACACACACACACACACACACACACACACACACACACCTATCTCTCTCTTGCTTTATTAATTTGCTTACATCAACACAAAAGCGTAGAAAGCGATGTGTGTGTGTGTCTTGTGCTGGAAAATTACGTTGAAATGTGATTACGTGCTCTGGAAACATGACGATGTTTCTCTTACCACACACTCCCTGTGTGTGTGTGTGTGTGTGTGTGTGTGTGTGTGTGTGTGTGTGTGTGTGTACACAGCAGAGAGAAACGTAATTTTGTTATCGCCATAATTCTAAAGAAGAAAAACGTCATGAACGTATCAGCAGAACGTCCTCTGACAGTAATTTGTTCTCCTTGTAAAATCCTCTTTTTCTGATAGAACATCCTCAACTCAAGTGAGTTTGGCCTTTTTTAAATTTGTATATATATATATATATATATATATATATATATATATATATATATATATATATATATATATACATATATATATATATGCCTGGGTTTGATTCGGACAAAGTCCGGTTCTGACGAGGAGAACGTAAACGTCTCAAAGCGTTTCTTCTCTCTACTGAGGGCGTGTGCTTGAGGGGGCGGGGCTAACTTGTGATTGACAGGTCTCTACACCGGAGACGTACACGTCTCTCCTCGCATACTTACACGGAGCTAAACGCCGGTCGCACAAAACCAAGATGGCGACGGCAGAAATTCTCTCAACACGACACGACGTGTTTATTTTAATGAACGCAAAGTGCAACGACGGACTGTGAGCTCGTGTGTGTTTTCCTGTCTCCCTGCAGTGTGTGTGTGTGTGTGTGTGTGTGTGTGTGTGTGTGTGTGTGTGTGTGTGTGTGTGCTTCATATCCGCCCTCCCGCCCCCCTGCAGCCTGCTGATAGCAGCAGCCAGGTCTGATCCCAGTGGCGAGGTAAAGATTGATGCTGCTCATCTGCTGGAATGGGGCTATAAAAGACAGCGCTGGACTGCACACTCGCCCTCCGCCTCTTCCTCTCCTTCCTCTCCTTCCTCTCCTTCCTCTCCTTCCTCTCCTTCTTCCTGCTTCCTTCCACACAGCCTTGTGAGTATTCTGTCCATCCATCTATCTGTCCGCCCCCCCAGTGGCACTAAGAGCTGCAGTAAAACCAGACCCCGTCATGTTCCAAAGTGAGGGCTGATCTCATAGCGACTTGCCCCCTTCGTTAACACCCCCTCCCCCCCCACGGCGTGGAACATTCTCCCGCAGTGTTAAGTGCTCCTGCCCCCCCCCCCCCCCCCGCCCCCCTTAGACCCCTCTTACCCCCCCCATCCTCCTGGTCCCCATTACACACTTACCATACTGGCGTTGATGCAACACGTCTTCATCCCTACAAGCGACAGAGCGAGGTCGCCTGCCATCGTCTCCCATGACGTCACGTCGGATACGTTATATTTATGTAAATATAGATTCTGGTTCTTGTTCTGGCATGGAAGAACCTCATGTCTGAGAACCAGAACGGACCGGCGAGTTTCACATGAAAGGTTCTGCTCCAGATCCTCAACCAGCTCAAAGGAAGAACACTTTTATAGCTTCTCTCACCAGCAGGACTGATTTTAGCTGCGTAGGACAAGGACTTTCAAAGGTTTTCAAGGGTTTTAAGGGTTTTCTCGGGGCTTCAATTGTTTTCAAGGGTTTTCTAGGGGTTTCACAGTGTTTCAAGGGGGTTCAATTGTTTTCAAAGGGTTTTAAGGGTTTTCAAGGGGTTTCAATGGTTTTCAAGGGTTTTCAATGTTTTTTAGGGGTTTTAGTGGTTTTCAATGTTTTTTAGTGGTTTCTAGGGGTTTCAATTGGTTCCAAGGGGTTTTAAGAGTTTTCAAGGGGTTTCTAGGGCTTTCACAGTGTTTCAAGGGGTTTCAATGGTTTTCAAAGTGTTTTATGGGTTTCTTGGGGTTTCAATAGTTTTCAAGGAGTTTCAAGGGTTTTCATGGGTTTCAATGATTTTCAAGGGTTTTCATGGGTTTCAATGATTTTCAAGGGCTTTTAATTATTTTCTAGGGGTTTCAATTGTTTTAAAGGGTTTTCTAGGAATTTCAAGGGGTTTCAATGGTTTTCAAGGGTTTTCAATGTTTTTTAGGGTTTCAATGGTTTTCAAGTGTTTTCAATGTTTTTTAGTGGTTTCTAGGGGTTTCAATGTTTCCAAGGGGTTTTAAGGGTTTTCAAGGGGCTTCAATTGTTTTCAAGGGGTTTCTAGGGCTTTCACAGTGTTTCAAGGGGTTTTAATGGTTTTCAAAGGTTTTTAAGGGTTTCTTGGGGTTTCAATTGTTTTCAAAGGGTTTCAAGGGTTTTCATGGGTTTCAATGATTTTCAAGGGCTTTTAATGATTTTCTAGGGGTTTCAATTGTTTTAAAGGGTTTTCTAGGTATTTCAAGGGGGTTCACAGGGTTTCACAGGATTTCAAGGGGTTTCAATGGTTTTCAAGGGTTTTCTATGTTTTTTGGGGGTTTCTAGGGGTTTCAATGTTTTCAAGGGTTTAAATGTTTTTTAGAGGTTTCAATGAGTTCCAAGGGGTTTTAAGGGTTTTCAAAGCATTTCAATTGTTTTCAAGGGTTTTTGAGGGGTTCAAGTGGTTTCTAGGGGTTTTCTGGGTTTCAAGGGTTTTCAAGGGTTTTCTCCTCATCCATTAGTCTTCTAAGGTGATGATCAAACACAATCTACCATCAGAACACTGATAGCTGCTGGAAATGGGCCTCTATACACGATGTAGATATTTCATGAAGAACCAGACGTTCACTCCTAGAATAGTCTTTTACCACATTAACAATGTAGTAGTAGTAGTAGTAGTAGTAGTAGTAGTAGTAGTAGTAGTAGTAGTGTACAGAGTGTATTTATGATTCATTTCATGTTATCTTCATTAAAAAACCTATGCTTTTCTTTGAAAGATAAGGACATTTCTAAGTTACCCTAAACTTTTGAACAGTAGTGTATTATTTTTAACGTTGTGAAATGTGTTTTTCTTCATGCATCCGAGGTGTGTTACACACAACGTATGTTGTGGGAAAATCCAACGTCCAACAACATTTTTTGCGTCGCCATTTTGAACGCGCGTCACATGCGTCAGGCGGGTTTCTGTCCGGCGTTCTCGGCTAAAACCGACACAAGATAACGCGCCGTCGTTAATGGATGCGCCATTTAAATTAAATTATTCGCTGGATTTTCCACGAGCGTGAAGGCCGCTATATGCCGGACGCGTTGCAGCTGAAGAGGTCGAACAAAAAAAAACAATTTCACAGCCAGGAGACGCTTGTGAAACGAGAAGTTTCTTCCGCCAGTAAAGCCCACTTTTATAGTCATTTCAACCCAAACAATCATGTTTTCCTGAAGCTAACTAAATACTTTAGTTGCCTCAACATAACAGAGTTATTTTTCGTGAACACGGAAGTTTATTTTGAAAAGATTACATTTATTGAGTTCTCATTAAAGCTGAACTTTAGGAGGAAAATCATGCGAACCTCCGTGTGACGAAACAACTCCTGGAGCTGGTGGAGTCGCAGCTTTCAGCTGACGTTCCTCTCCAGACTGCGGTCGCTCGTCAGCGTTGATTGAATCCCGGCGAAAGCTGTCGGTCGACTGCGGAGTTTTGTGGAGGTCGTAAACGGCCGCCATGCTAATACGGTCAATATGTCCAGCGCGCCCTGCGGCGGCGGCGCTTCCCTCGTGGGGGGAGTAACCCACAGTGATGGATCGGCTGGATGGAGGGAACATTATCACCCGGGTCCGCTTATTTCCCATGGTGCCCCGGGTGGGTCAGTCGCCGACGGGGCTCCGAGCGCATCCTCACTCACAGACTCATTTTGCATTCTTTAATATTGCATGGAGCTCATTTAGAAGGTGTGTGGTTGTTTTTTTTAAGGGGGGGTGCAAACACATGGACACAAATACAAGCACGCAAACACACTTTGTAATTTCCCCTTCTCACCACGGCGCTCTCAGGGGTGTATTTTAGGATGTTGGAGGGTTCAGGATTGATGTGGTTACACATGGCAAATGGTGTGTGTGTGTGTGTGTGTGTGTGTGTAAATGATTGTTTTTGTATCATCTGTATGTTTTTGCGTGTGTATACATGTGCATGGAAATAGATATGTGTGCATTTATGTTCCCCAGCTCTACAAACATCCCTTCTGCTGTTCTCTGATTCATCAATCACGTTGCCATTTTAATTCATGTGCCACTTCTGGTTGCACTGTCGTTTATTTTGGCGTTGGGGGGGAGGTTTCTTCTGTTTGTGGCTTACATGTTGCTGTTTTAACCCTTTAACGCCACCGTCAGGCAATAGTCAGTCAAAAGAGTTTTAGTCCAAATGCAAACAAAAGTGTGAAAGACAAAATAATTCTTTATTCCATTTCCTAAGACACACATATGTTGTATTGATCTGACGCAACAGAAACTGTAAGCGCTTTTTCTGTAAGTAAGAAGCTGCGTCATGAAGGTTTTTGACCCACTTCTCTTCATGCGTTGCAAAATCAGACATCGGAGGTCAGCGGTTGTGAGTCGAGGGGGTCGTGCGAGTCACTGGTTGAGGTCAGCGTGAGGTCATTTCCGTTTGGGGATCCCGAGCTATTCTCATCCATCACATCGGGTAACCTAGAAGACCTTTTTCCACCCGGAGCCTCCGTCTGAGTTCCTGCTGTCACCGTGATGCACAGCAGAAGGCGAGAGGAGCTGAGAGAGCCAGAGATGGAGGGGGAGGGGATGAAGATAGTTGTACATGCTCACATAGCTCTTTGCTCCCCTCTCAAGATCTTACACATTTCAAGCAAGGTTTTCCAAGATATTCTCAAAATGATTGATGTCACTGGCTCCTTAAAATAGATGTAAGCCTCTCGATAAGGAAAGTTTGGGGTCTGAACTTGATTATCTTTTTCATGGCACGCAAACTCTAACAAATGGGATTTAATGCAAACCCAGACGCCAGATGAAAGATATTGACATCGTACGTTTCTGGAAAACCGCAAAACCGCAGGATGAGTTGCGCAACGAGTGTAATGTACCAAACCCAATGTAACAAACGCAAAGTCACAAATGTAACAAAACGTAACAAACGTAACGTACAAACGTAAAGTAACAAGTGAAAGTAATAAACGTAAAGCAGCAAATCTCATGTAACAAATGTAATAAACGTAACGTAACAAATGTAAAGTAACAAAACGTAATGGAACAAACGTAAAGTAACAACTGAAAGTAGCAAACCAAACGTAACAAACATAACTTAACAAACGTAAAGTAACTAACTTAACGTAATAAACATAAAGTAGCAAGTGCCGCCAAAAAAGCTTCAACGTATCTGAGGTTGAGGTATTTGCAATGGCAATATGTTTTCCTGCCAACTCGTCAATTTACTATACAAACTATATATATAATATAAATGTATTGTAGTCTCAATAACATTTGGAGTTCTCACACACAGGTAGGATGAACAACAGCGATTCAGTAAGCCGTTAAACTAATAATAAAGCATCCATTCATTTCAATTAATGAGAAAGTACTTTGTAAAAAGAAGACTCGTCTCGCTGATGTTTTGCAGTTTCTCTGGAGAGGAAACATTTTAAAACCCCTCGTAAAGGTTTCGATCTGTAAAGTGTTCACACAAGGACTTTGCACAACTGCATTTGCCGACGTATCCTTTGCCGCGTCGTGCGTCCTGCGACGCTCGTGGCCATCGAGAAACAGAAGAAGCCGCTTCCTGATGACTTCCCGCCGAAGAAGCGCAACGACACGGACGCAGTAATCCGCTGCAGCCGCGAGGCAGCGTTTACGAGGCCGAGTGCGCTCTGTTGTGACAGTTTAACCTCCGTGAACAGAGTGATGCAATAAGCCAACCTGCTTTATTGACTATGTGAATCACAGTCGGCCTTGATTCAGTGTAGCTACCAGCTAAACGCTACATGCTACGCGCTAATCTCCAGAGTATAACTTGATCCAGGCGGAGCAGATCTCTCCACCCTGCTCCGGGGATCTTTATCTCGGCTGCGCGATTGAATTATTTCTGCTCTCTCCTGCTCAGTGGGAGGAATTGAGTTACAGGGAGCGTAATGCACAACAACAGACTGCTTGTATCACGGACCCGTGTCAAGACAATGCCAGCAGAACGCTGAGCTAGATGCTAATTTAGCAACCAAATTAAGGGCCTTTTTTTCCGACCGCGAGGAGTTAAGAGTGCGAAGAAAAAAAAGCAAACAAAGCCAAGAAGAAGAAGAATATTCTTTCAACAAAGACATTCTCACAATGGCTCCCAAAGTTAAGAGGATTGTGTGCAGCCTTATTGATTTTTCTTTGTAGCAGTGTCCGGGAGATGGCGCCGAGAAAATGAGGTCTGGCTCGAAGGTTTATGTCCTGCCACGGCGAGGAGGAAACGTGAGCCGAGGATCCAGCCGGCCTTTTATTGTAAATGTGCTCCCTCTAGATGGACTTAAAGTGTCTGTTGTCCTGGCTATAGGGGGGGAATTAAATATGAAGGGTATCAGTAAATGGGCAGGAAGACTCCAAACGAGTGCTTAGGGACAGTTTCCCATTATTGTCATCTATTATCTCGGACAGATAGTGATGCCGGCCACCGGCTCGTCGATTGCGATCCGCTGCACGTCGGCGGCGGGCGGACAGGTTATGGGCTGTGTGAAAACAAAGTGGCACCGTTAACTGTTTAAAGGGGATAATTTGGGCCTACTTTGCGCTGCGATCAAATAGAAAACATTCATAATTAATGCGGCGGTGCGAGACAATACTGCAGGACGGCACAACAGAGCTTTTCCAGTTCATGATTAAATAAGCAACCTGATGTTTAACGTCTCGCGAGGCCGTGCGAGACGTTTTCTGGCTCATACGGGTTTGGTGTTATGAGCAGAAAGCAGAATTACAGAACTGTGTGAAACCTGACGTGTACTAATCCGCGTTTAGTGCCGTGAGATTACAGCCGCTGAGAGATTCATCGACGCCGTGGCCGCGTATTCTTGTCCTCCTCTTTAGCGCCGACGTTAGCGTCGTGCTCTTCCTCGCTCAGTCTTTCGGGCTCACCTCTGCGTAGACCGCCGTAAAAACGCCGGTCCGTACACAGACAGTCACTCTGAATAATAGGCCGGCGAGCCGTAAATGTCAGCCCCTTTAAATCACACGCAGCCCGGCGCTGTGTCCCGGAGAGAGAACGCTTCATCACCGCTTAAACTGCAGCCGCCCGTTTATTATGTGTATGTTTATAAATCACTAAGGAGACCTCACATTCCTGAAGCCTGTAAAGGAAAAGAAAAAGAAGGAGAGACAGAGAGAGAGAGGACGATTGGAAAGAGAGGAAGAAACAACTGTGTGAAGATCATTGTTTCCCATTCGGCCCCGCGGTGACATGAAGTTTGATAACGTGCCGGTTGCTTTGTGTTTAGACGCGCCGCCTCCAGCTTTATCCAGGAAATGAGATATACTTTATGGCGTTATGTTCAGTGTAAAGTTGCTGATACAAGTGTTAGAAATACCTCATAAATCCTGGATCGGGAATCGGCACGTACACGAGTCTGATGTCACGTTATCGTGTAGTTTATATCAGCTTCACACGTCACATACGACCCTTTTTTCCTGCTAATGCTACATCGTGAACAACACAATCTGTTGAGAGCTAGTTAACGTTAGCTAGTTAGTTTATCAGATACACACGTCACTTACGACCCTTTTTTCCTGCTAATGCTACATCGTGAACAACGCTAGCTAGTTAGCGCGACTGTGGCTCAGTGGTTAGCATGCCAGACTTTCAAGCAGAGGATCGGTGGTTCGAGCCCCGTCTCCACTCCACTGTCGTTGTCTCTTGAGCAAGACATTTTACCGTGACTTGGTCCACGTTGCTGCGTCTACGGTGAAGAGAGCAAAATGTAAGTCGCTTTGGATAAAAGCGTCAGCTAAATGTGATGTTAGCTGTTAGCTGTTAGCTGTTAGCTGTTAGCGCAGCAGCTAACTTTACAGACAGGTCACATTGAGTTACACTTTGTTGTGTTCAAGGTCTACAAGTTAAAGTTAGTGTTAGGCGAAAGTTAACTATGACTTCCTCGTGATGTGTTCAAATGTAATCTTTTTTTTCTCAAGTTTTTTAATATATATATATATATATATATATATATATATATATATATATATATTTAAATACGATATTATTTTAGTTTTAAAATACATAATTAAAACTACTAATGCCATGATTTATTTTACTTAACCTGTTGTGTTACGCTTGGAATATTTATATTATTATATATTCATGCATTCATATTATTTATTTAGTTACAAAGTTTTGAAAATTTGAAAAAAAAATACTTTAGAAAACAATATATATATATATATATATATATATATATATATATATATATATATATATATATATATATATATATATATATATATGTAATGTATATATTATGATTTTTTTTAATGTACCGGTCTCTTATTGTGAGGTCCTATGACCTGATTTGCAAGTTTATATTGTATCTGTGTCAGAAGGAAGGAGAGAATGGAATGAGAACATTTATGTAATAAGACTGTATGAAGTTTTATATTTCTACAATCACATCTGAGCCTAATCAACAAGGATTAAGACCATATATGAGTGTAAAGGAGCTAAACCGTCGCTCACAGGGTCTAAGTGGATGACCTGTGACCGTAGAAACACACACTGTGTTATCGTACATGTGTCTGCAGTCTGCAGCTCCTCTTTGGTTACGGACAGTTAACGTTAACGCTCGGCTGACGGCGGATTCCCCGGCGTCTCCCTGAACCGTCCGTCCACGAGCGAAAGATATGGCCTCCGCCGAAGATCCGTCAAAATGAGCCAATCAGGTCTCTCGTCCCGCCCCCTTTTTTACGGCCCCCAGCGCGGAGATTTACGAGTTACAGTGAGATGTACAGTTACCCAATATCTGTATATACATGCTTTTTATGAAGCAGGGTGCTTCCACTCTCTCCGTTCAGCTCGTAAAAGATGACACATTCCTAGATTTTACTCACCCAGTGTGTTTGGCTCGGGGGGTTTCCTTCGTTTCTCTCCAACCTGGTCTGACTTCTGTGAGTGAGACTTGTAAAAACACACTAGACGGACCAGGTAGATACACAAAATATGTGTTTCACTGTTCATGTAAAGCACTGCTGTTTCCTATGTGTTGTGTTTGTGTTGCATACACAGTAGTAATACATTAAAAAATACTTCTTTACCGCTTCACAAGCCTCCAACTCTCAGGAAACACGTTTATTTTGTTTAGTTTGCTTAGCTATCACTTTTTTGTTGCTATGATACAGTTTCATGACTTGTAAAGACACTTTATAGGTTTATTTAATCAAGATGTTGACATTCATAGGTTATACTGAATAAATAATGTGGTTGACAAATGTAAAAACTACTACGATTCATTGTACACAAGTTTTACTGACAATAAAGTTGACAAGAATTAAATGAGAGCAATGCTCATTGCATGTACAGCGCACGTCTTGTTTGAAATTAGGGTTTATGTTAATAAATATATCTTCCTGATCTTTGATAATTTCATTTTTTGATTTACGAGACGGCAATAGTGCAGTGAAAACATGGCGGAATAAGCTTTGGCTAGTTAGCATATTAGCTTGAGGGTCAACATGAGAGTGGGCTTTACAACAAAGAACATATCACCTTTTTCTTTGGTCGTCAAATGACCAAGATGGCGACGGCCGTAATCGCTGGCTTCAAAACGTCCACAAACCAACGAGTGACGTCACGGTGACCACGCCCACTTCTTACCTACAGCCTGTTGTGGTTCTCGTATTCTATTTATAAGGATATAGTGAAAAAAACTAAAAAAAGAAAGACTCCTCAGCACTCGCTCCCACTACTGAAGCCTCCTCTGAGCTCTCCGGCCCACTTCCTCGTCTCCCATGATGCTCTCTTCTCCCTCCGGCGCTGTGGGCAGCGTGACAGCAGAGACGGAGGAAACCACATCTCATCAGCTGCTGGGATCCGGTGGGCCGCACTGCAGGTTTAGCTAAGTGTATTTCTGTCTGTAAATTGTGGCTCTGACCTTTGACCTCCTCACCACCGGTCGCTCGTGGAGGTTGTCAATCTGGAGCGTTTCCTTTCCTACAATACTTTATTAATACAACCACAAATCCCCCAAGTCTCGTTCAACATGGAGGTTTTGTTTAACTTTTTACTGGATGATGAGTCTTTTCTTTTCTGAAGGAAATGCATTCTATTACTGTACTTGGACGGGTTGAAAGGTCATTTAAAAGTCATTTGAATTAAGGCAGCGCTGCATTTCACATGAACATGCAATCACGAGGCGAAGGGGTTGAGGTTGAGAGCGAGGGAGGAAGAAGCGGGACATAAATAAACTTTCCGTGTGTCACTTCTCAAACTACAAATGATGTTCCAGAAGCTACTCGCCATTTTAATAGATCATTTTGTTGGATATTAAATGAAAACTTCCCCCCACAAAATCACCATCTGTTTATTGGAATTCATGGAAATAAACTTTTTGTTTTACTCTCACGCCTCCGCGGTGAATAAAGTCTACATGAGTCGAGGTTAATTGGGGGCATTTTAACAATTTAAACTATATCAAAACATCTCTTTACAAATTCTCACACAACTCATTTCTAGTCGCTCTTGTATAGAAGTCTATGCTTCATGTGTTAAAGCTGCATTCTCTCTCCTGACCACCAGGGGGCGACTCCTCTGGCTGTATAGAAGTCTATGCTTCATGTGTTAAAGCTGCATTCTCTCTCCTGACCACCAGGGGGCGACTCCTCTGGTTGTATAGAAGTCTATGCTTCATGTGTTAAAGCTGCATTCTCTCTCCTGACCACCAGGGGGCGACTCCTCTGGTTGTATAGAAGTCTATGAAAGACTTACTTTTCTCCCCTCACTCAACATTGTCTCGACGTCACTATCCTCCGATTTTAAATATGGTAACTTCCAGTTTATCGGTTGCAAAAAGAACCAAGATGGCGACAACCACAATCCAAGATGGCGACAGCTAAACCGCCAAATTCCAAAACGTCCACAAACCCGTTGGTGACGTCTGGACGACTACGTCCACTTCCTACCGGCGGTCTTCAGTTGCAACCAAACTAAATCTTCCTCAGACATTTCGCGGTGTTTTTTTGGCCGTTTGTGAGTCGACACGTCTGCAGCAGAAGTTTCTTCTGGAGCCGCCAGGTCTTACTTTTTGACCGTTGCCCTCGGTGCCGCTCGGCCCACGTCTCCGTGCGCGTCGATACGGACCCTCGCCTGCTCTTAATTGAGACGTATCTGTATCGAGCTGAAATCTACAAGTCAATCATTGAATATGAAAAATGCAGCTTGGGAGGGCGGGAGGGAGATCAATGATATGGATCTGCATGTGCAGACTGAGCCTCCATCTTGTGAGTGTGTGAGTGTGTGTGTGTGTGTGTGTTGGGTTGGTGCTGCGGCGTTATTGGACATCTGAATGAGTAATGATGTCGTCCCAGACTGTTCAATTACCACCAGCGCTCGTTTATTAAAGAGGGGCTGGAGAGACGGAGTGAGGGCGGCGGCTCCGGGTGCCGAGGAAGAGGAGGATGAATGGGTGGAGGAAACGACGCACGCAGGAGATTCTACTTTTATTCCGTTTCATTTAATCGAGTATCACGTCCCACACCCAAATGTGTATTTTAGCCACTTTCGCCAATGATATCCGCGCCCTCATTTAGCTGCCGTTGAGACGCGGTGAAGCTAACGGTGAGGAAACGCTAACCGCTAGCGCTAGCCTCCCCTCCCCCTTCATCCAATAGATTTTGCGTTTGGATCATTTTAGCTTGTTAGCTAACGGCTATGCATCAATGTCTTGTCGCAGCCAATTAGCACGGAAGCTAACGGATGACGACGCATTCATCAGCCGTCCTACATGTTGAGATCAATCAACGGAGGCGATGTTAAATCAGTTTGTCGGGCCGTCGTGACGTTGTGGATGGAAACCGCTAACTGCTAGCGCTCATTCTCCCCCCGCTCCATCCGATAGATTTCGTGTTTAGATCATTTTAGCTTGTTAGCTATATGTTATCTCATTAGCTCAGAAGCTAACACTGTGGTGTTAGATACAATTTATCTGAGCTTTACCGCGAATAAGCGACATCAACCCCCCACGTTGTGTGGAACGTATTGTGTAAACATGAAGCATTTAACCTTGACAAAGGCTAAATGACCTTTCACAATAAAAGCCCCGATGTACACTTTGTAATCGTTTAACACAGGGAACTCAAATTCACCGGGCTAAGAGCATCTCAGAAGTTGTAATCTGTTCACAACTTTCATTGAAAAAGTGATGCGAGTGTGTGAATAGTTTTGATACGACATATTCGCCGGTGGGTATTTGTTGTGTGTATTGTGTTGTTTATTCATCACATTCCTCCAGTCAAACTGTAAAAAAAAAAATTTAAAAAAAATGACAAGGTCACTAAGTGACTTAAATGTCTTAACACTAAGACATTTAAGTCACCAAAACTTAACCGGACCTTGACTTTATTGGAATATATTTATTTGGAAAGTACTGCAAAGTGGCCTATTTCTGCAATTTTCTTTTAGAAGATTATTGTTGATGACCCCGTGTTTCTGGATAGTTCATCCTCTCTCTCTCTCTCTCACACACACACACACACACACACACACACACACACACACACACACACACACACTCTCTCTCTCCATTTGGCCTTCTCTTTCCCTCTTCTCACCTCTCTTTTCTCACCCCGTCTGTCCTCATGTCTGAGATGCTAAGGCAACATTGTTGCGACGTTGCCGATGCTGAGAATCCGTCAGCAGCGGCTCGCTGATCAATGGGAAAGAAAACAAACCGCGGCCGACAGGAATTCGGGTTTTGAACTTTTCCCCCTTCGCTCGCTTCATAACTCAGAAACGCTGCCGGGGAGGGAAACCGGCATCTGACACAATGACAGCTGATCTAGATCGATGTGAGTGTGTGTGTGTATGTGTGTGTGCATGTGTGCATCGTTTGTATATGGTGTGTGTATACATACATGTGTGTGTATGTATATGCATGATGTCGTTGCATGCTTATTCTTCTGCAACCCTGCATATATAGAAGAGTGTGTATCTGTTTTGGCGTGTGTGTGTGTGTGTGTGTGTATGCATCATCTGTGTATGTATATGCATGATTTTGTCACATGGTTATTCTTCTGCAAAAGAAGTGTGTGTATCTGTTTTGGCGTACGTGTGTGTTTATTTATATGCATGTGTGTGTGCGTGTATATGCATGTGTGTGTATGTTTATGTGTGTGTATGTATATGCATGTGTGTGTGTGTATATGCATGTGTGTGTACGATATGCATGATGTTGTTGCATGCTTATTCATTTGCAAACCTGCATATATAGAGGTGTGTGTCTCTGTTTTGGCATGTGTGTGTGTATATGCATCATCTGTGTATGTATATGTGTGTGTATGTATATGCATGTATGTGTGTGTGTGTATATGCATGATGTTGTTGCATGCTTATTCTTCCGCAAACCTGCATATTTAGAAGTGTGTGTATCTATTTTGGCATATGTGTGTGTGTCAGAGAGAAAGACATTGTGAAGAGCGCCTCGTTTGGCCTTGTCCATCTGAACCACATCCTGCCCCCCCCCCCTCTCCTCTGTTATGTACACACACATTCATGGCTTGGCGAGACGTGCTTGACTCATGACTCCACCAGACGCTCGCCAACGCCGCCGTGTTGCTGCAGCGGAGCCTCGGTCCTCACAGAGGGCGGATTGTTCATGGAGCTCGGGGAAGACCGGAGTTCAAGGACATGAATAAAAGCTACGATGTGAAACCCCCCTGCCCTCCCCTCCTTGCACCCCCCTCCTCTCCCCCCCTCCACCCCCCTTATCTGGGAAAGTACCATCGACCAAACTGGACTGTGCGGCTGAAGAGCTTCTCTGAGTCATCAGGATGCTCGAGTTTGTATTTCTGTGTTTTCTGCAGAACTTTAAAGAGACTTTTAAGTAAAAAATGCTTGAAATAATAAAATCAGTTAATAACACACCAACCAGGAAGAGACTCAACGAGACCACAGAGACACACAAAGATCACAGAGAGACACGAAACAGCTAAGAGACACAACACAACTACAGAGAGACACAAATCGACTACAAAGAGACAAAAAGCTACTACAAAGAGACACAAAAAAACTACAAAGAGACAAAAAAATACTAATAAGATATACAACATGGCCACAATGACACAAAAACCAACAAAATAGATATAAATATAACATTAAAAAAACTACAAAGACACAAAACAAGTACAACGTGACACAACGTGACGACAAAGGGACACAAAGCAACTGCAAAGAGACAGAAATCGTCTACAAAGACCCACAAAACTACTGCAAAGATACACAAAGCAACTGCAAAAGGACACAAAGCGACTAGAAAGACACAAAACAAATACAAAGAGACACAACGTGACTACAAAGCGACACAAAGCAACTGCAAAGAGACACAACGTGACTACAAGTGACACAGAGAAACTCAACTTGACTACAAAGAGACACAACGTGACTACAAAGAGATACAAAACTACCTCAAAGACACAAAATGACGACAAAAAGACACAAAACGACCTAAGAAATCCTCAAAATGACGACAAAAAGACACAAAACGACCCAAAAGGAAGCGTTTGCGTGTCGTAACTCGCTCATGTGTCTGTTTGTGCGTTAAAGTGAGAGAGAACAGAAGAAGTAGCTCGTCCTTCACACGCAGGGACCGACACACTCCTTTCTAAACACACACACACCGACAAACCGCGTGTGTGACCGTAACACCCCCCCCCCTGCAGGGCGGTGGGTGGCCATGACTTCCTACGTGCCGTCGAGCAGCCGGAGATGATTAGCCGGCTCGTCTCGTGGCGCTAATTGTTAAACCCGGCGTCACCTTCGCTGTCGGTAATTATCTCTAACAGGATCAAAGAGAAGCCAGAAGGACTCGGGGAGGAGAAACTTTGTAGCCACGGAAGTCTTTAAATGTTACAGGAGAAGTTTATTTACTTATTGCTATATATATATATATATATACATATATATGTATATATATATATATATACATATATATGTATATATATATATATATACATATATATACATATATATGTATATATACATATATATGTATATATATATACATATACATATATACATATATATGTATATATGTATATACATATATATATATATATATGTATATATATATGTATATATATATACATATATACATATATACATATATATGTATATATACATATATATGTATATATATATACATATATATATATATATATATATATATATATATATATATATATGTATATATATATAACTTTATACATTTGATGGACAGCCTCATAATAAGAAAGCTGAAATAAAACATTAAGAAATTAAATTATTTATATATATGTATATATATACGTATATATATATATATATATATATATAATATATATATAATATATTATAATATATATTATATATTATATATATATACTTACTTATACTTATAACACACATAAAAAGTAGAATAACAACTATCAGGCGTAAAATAAATAACACTGCAACAATAAAACACAATAGCAATAAAAGTAAAAATACAAAGTGTATAAGAAGAGAAAGATTCTTAAATAACGTAGATGTGCAGACTCATCACTTCACTGTGGATATATATATAAATATATATATATATATACATATATATATATATATATATATATATATATATATATCCACAGTTTCACAGATACTCTCTAACGTGTGTACAAGTACATGCTTGTGTGTACAAGTACATGCTTCTGGCCTCGTGCAGACCGGAGGCCATGCTTCATCAGAGGTGTCATCCTCTTCACCTCCGTCTGCAGGCCTTCGCCTCCCTCCTTTATTTTTATGTAAAACACATTGTGAAAGGTCAGCGGGAGAGAGAGGCCTGTGTGTGTGTGTGTGTATGTGTGTGTGTGTGTGTGTGTGTGTGTGTGTTCATTGAGCAGCGGGGTCTCGGGCCCGCGGGCGGCGGCGAGCGGGCCGACGCGGGCGGCCGGGCGCCAAAGAAAGAGGTCACATCCATATTCATGACGTCGGACGCGAACATGTAAACCACCTTTAATGTGCCGTGACAGGAGGGAAGGATGGAGGAGAGGAGGAGAGGAGGAGAGAGGAGAGAAGAGGAAGGAGAGGAGGGAGAGGAGAGAAAGGAGGAGAGGAAGGAGAGGAAAGAAAGGAGAGGAAGAAGAGTAGAGGAATGAGAGGAGTGAGGAAAGGAAGGAGATTAAGGAGAGGAAAGGAAGAAGAGAGGAAGAAGAGGAGAGGACGGAGAGGAATAAGAGAAGTGAGGAAAGGAAGGAAGGAGATGAAGGAGAGGAAAGGAAGAAGAGGAGAAGATGAAGAGGGAAGGAATGGAGGAGAGGAGGAAAAGAGAGGAGAGGCAGTAAAGGAAGGAGAGGAAGGGAGGAAGGTGACATGGAAAGGAGAGGGAAAGAGAAGAGGAAAGGTGACAAGGGAAGAAACCACTGTGAGAAAAGTCCACAAATGTACATGACTTTTACTACACTTTAGGGATTTTATGTTCTTCAAGGGCTTTTCCAGGCCTTGAAATGAACCTCCATGACTCTTCCAGGTTTTCCAGGACCGGACTAAGAACCCTGGTCATGCTGACAAACACACGGCTACTGCAGGATCCAGTACGTTGTAGAGATCCAGCTCACGGCGAGGTCGTATCGTCTTCCCATCAGGTCGCCGGTTATGACAATGTAGCATTCTGCGCGGCGGCGTTTGAAGTGACGGCCTCTTCGCTGCTTTGAAGTCGGCGGCGGTGAAACCGAAAACAGGAGGGGGGGGGGGGGGGGGGAGGAGGGGGAACAGGACAGACGAGGAGGACACTTAACCCGCGGAGACGCAGCCGGAGGACGCCACAATGGCACCACTTAGCGTGTCAGTGTCGGTCCTCACCTGGACGCCGGACCGTCCCCTCTGGGGGGCGGGGCCACGAGCGGGTTCTTCTTCTCTGGTAACTCTACTCCCGACCGCTCAGACAACACCGGGTCCCTCTGGGCCGCCCCGCCCTCCACGGGCTTTGACTCCCAACAAAGAATCGGCGGCGACGGGAGCTTCCTGGAGAGGATAGCATTATGCTATCGGTTTCCCGCTCTGGTTTGAGGGGGAAGGAGGGGGGGGGGTGGAGGGAGTGGTGAGGGGGGAGAGAGGGAGGAGGGAGTGGTAGGGGGGGGGGGGGGAGGAGTTCTTTATCTGGAAATGTGTGTTTGGAATCATCAGAATCAAAGCTCACGCCAGGTTCATACAGATTCTGACCAACGGATTTACAAGACTTTAACCAATTGTTCATGACTTTAACTAATTGTTCATGACTTTAACTAAATGTTCATGACTTTAACTATATGTTCATGACTTTAACTATATGTTCATGACTTTAACTAATTGTTCTTGACTTTAACTATATGTTCATGACTTTAACTAAATGTTCATGACTTTAACTAAATGTTCATGACTTTAACTAAATGTTCATGACTTTAACTATATGTTCATGACTTTAACCAAATGTTCATGACTTTAACCAAATGTTCATGACTTTAACTATATGTTCATGACTTTAACTAATTGTTCTTGACTTTAACTATATGTTCATGACTTTAACTATATGTTCATGACTTTAATTGTTCATGACTTTAACCAAATGTTCATGACTTTTAACCAAATGTTCATGACTTTTACCCATATATTTTATCACTTCTAACCAAATTTTCCAAAGTTTTAACAAAATTGTAATGACTTATCACCAAATTTTTATGACTTTTAACTAAATTTTTGTAACTTTTAACCAAATTAACATGACTTTTTTACCAAATTTTAAAGAGTTTCAACCCACTTTTTAAAGACTTTTAACTAAATTTTAAAGAATTTCAACCACATTTTCATGACTTTTAACCATATTTTTATGAATTTTCCCCAAATTGTCATGATTTTTCACCACATTTTCAAAACTTTTAACCACATTTTTAATGACTTTTCACCAAATTGTCATGTCTTTTAACCAAATTTTTATGACTTTTAACAAATTTTTTATGATTTTTCACCAAATTTTTATGACCTTTAACTAAATTTTTGTAACTTTTAACCAAATTAACATGACTTTTCACCAAATTTTAAAGAGCCAAATTTTAAAGAGTTTCAACCCAATTTTTAAAGACTTTTAACTACATTTTAAAGACTTTCAACCACATTTTCATGACTTTTAACCATATTTTTATGACTTTTCCCCAAATTGTCGTGATTTTTCACCACATTTTCAAAACTTTTAACCACATTTGTAATGACTTTTCACCAAATTGTCATGTCTTTTAACCAAATTTTTATGACTTTTCAACAAAATTTGTATGATTTTTCACCAAATTTTCTATGACTTTAAACCAAATGTCCATGAGCAAACATTTTGTGAAATGTGTGTGTAAACAGTAAAAAGTGATAAAATGTAGTATTTAAACTAACAATGAGGATTCAAAGCATACAGTAAACCTTAAATGACTCAAATGAATGAGAGACAATAGTTTATTAAAAGAATAAACATTTATATAGATGCCTGTATGTATGCTGCTGATATTTTAAAAGCAGATTCATTATTTATAACTAAATGAACACATGAATATACACATTTACACCACTTTTACTACACTTTGGGCATTTTATTTTTTTCAAAGGCCTAAAAATAACCGTTTTAAACTTCCATGACTCTTCCAGGTTTTCCATGAGCGCATGAGAACCCTGTTACGTGAACATTGTGAGTATTTCAATACTAATCCATGCGCATAATACATCAGCCGTGTGGTTTTCTCAGGGCGTCTGTGAGACAGGTTTATCCTGTCCAGCAGAGCGCTGAGCAGTGAATCTTTCTGCTTTAACCTCCAGCTCGCCTGCAGCAGCGGGGACTCCCCCTCAATCACCATAAGGAGGTCCTCTCCGCCCGCTCATGTTCTTACCAGCAGCCCGGCTCCGCGGGGCGCTCGGTAACGGCCCGTCAGCGGCTGTAACCTCAGTGCCAAAATGGCTTTTTGACGATGTACCTAGTGTTGTTTTAAGAGCCCCCTCCCCTCGTCTGCCCCCCCCTCCCTTCCCCCAAACGAAAATATGATTTAATCTTTTTTTTTTCTCACTTACTCTTCTCAGCGTGGGGTCGAGAGCAAAGAAAAGACAGAGAAGGGGGGAAAGTGAGAGGCAGAGGAAAAGCATTCGGGAGCCGTTACTTCTGCAGCGAGGAGGAGGACCTGGTCACCGGAGCCGGCTCCTCTGGAGGAGAACCCGAGCAGGCCTTTAATCAAGGAGCCGTCTGCTGACGTCACGCTGGAGGTCTGGCCCTCTGAACGCTGGAGTACAGATCATATCTCACACTCAACACCGCTCACCAATCTGAATTTACTCACTTCCAAGTTGTTGTTGTTTTTTTTTGGCAAGAATCAATAAACTATGACCAGGTGAGAAGAAGACGCCTCTCTTTGGGCGTCTGGAGTCACTGCCACGAGAAGTACGTAGCTTTATTATAGAGGTGTAAAAGTAAATAAACATCTCGGTTTCATAAATAAATACAAGCAAAAGAGACGCGGTGAAAGAACGTGTTGTCATTTCAGTTTGAAGCTGCTTCTTTGGCTCACTCTGCGCTACTCGCCTAGCCTTTGTGCTAACATTACTGGGCTAGCCTTTGTGCTAACATAACTGACCTAGTATTTATGCTAACGTTACTGGCCTAGCCTTTCTGCTAATGGTACTGGCCTAGTCTTTGTGCTAATGGTACTGGCCTAGTCTTTGTGCTACTGGAGAAGCCTTTGTGCTAACGTTACTGGGCTAGCCTTTGTGCTAACGTTTCTGGGTTATCCTTTGTGCTACTGTTCTAGCGGAAAGCACCGATTGTGATGGCTGCCAGAGTCCATAAACTCTTTGTAAGCAGGTAAGAAGACGCCTCTTTGGTTCTTTCTTCCGTGCGAAGGCACTAAAACCAGCTTTGAAGTGCCGCGTTACGCTTCAGCCTCAAGTGTCAGCAAACATTTACACATCCAGCAGATACAGGATTGTTTGCATTGGAGTCGTCTTTCGTTCTCACCGACTCACAACACAAGTCCCACAGTCATGCTTTTTTTTTATTTCTGTTGGGCCCAAAAATCACTTTTAAATAGTTTTAGCAACTAAGCTTTGAGTAAACATGTGATTGCTGCCTGGATGACGTTAACGTTTGACACTGGAGACGAGCGTTTGGACCCTGAGTCATGCGTGGTCGGGGTTTGGGAAACAAAAGCACTTGGACTACACGGTTGGGAAAGGCTGTGGTTTTTGGGTAAACGATAATAAAGTAAACACGTCCTGTGTCGTGCTTCAAGTCACTTGTGACTTTTTCAATATTTAACCAAGACCACAATCTCCTCCTAAGTGCTGTGAGTGCCTCAACATCACCATAAAAAGTGCTTTAATTACTACAAGCAGATGTTGTACGGGGAGCAAATTAAAAACACTTTTAAAAATAAATTGCATATTCCGTACAAAACATTTCTGACCGACGGAAACTTCTTTTTTCTGCATATTTCTTTCAAATACTGTAAGCATTTGCCGTCGTACATGAAAGTGATTCCTGTGTTTGGTCCGCCGTCTCCTGGGAAAACAGAATCGTGTTCTTTTATTGTCTCGCCCGACGTTTCGGCAGTCGCATGTTTACAGTCGCTCTGCAGCCTCGACCGCTGAAACCCGACCGCGACCACATCCAGTCTCTCCTCGGTGGGAGAGCTTGTGTTTTTTTTGTTTTTTTTTGTTTTAACGGATAACATTTTAAAGCAATCAAAACTATTTAAGAACATTTTAGGAGATGAGGTCGGCTCGGGAGACTAGGAGGAGGAGTGAAAAAACTTCATGTTGTGTTTAAGAAAGCCGGAGCAGCAGCTGCCGCCCTTCGCCAACACCCGGCCCTCTAATCTCCCTGCTCATCTCCTCCCGTCCCACTCGGCTCCTCAGGAACATACTGTTCCCACACCCGGCCGGCATCAGCGGTTGACACCCACTTCAGAGCTCTGAAGCACTGTGTACATACGACCACAAGTGGTGTTACTGTTACCAGGGATCACCTTACCCGCAGCCATCACTTATGAGTGTGACAGGGTTGGGTAATGGGGGAGGAAGAGGGAGGAAGGGGGAGTCACATTCATCACTCTCTCAATGGTGCCGTCTGAAAATCTGATTTATGTTGAATCTTAAGTTACCCAGAAAACAAATGTTCACATTTCTTGCTGATTTCCAATTATAAGTGTTTAAATCCATGTCTTTTATTATTATTGCAAAGCATCACTGGCTTTTTTATTATTACAAACCATTAGCCTCGGTGCTAACGTTACTGGGTTAGCCTTTGTGA
Organism: Clinocottus analis; assembly: GCF_023055335.1. Classification (NCBI taxonomy): domain Eukaryota; kingdom Metazoa; phylum Chordata; class Actinopteri; order Perciformes; family Cottidae; genus Clinocottus; species Clinocottus analis. The sequence goes on along the minus strand of NW_027176240.1, from coordinate 247,481 downwards.
AACTGGACTACATTACATTTAGCTGACGCTTTCATCCAAAGCAACTCACATGATTGCTCTACACACCGTAAACACAGCAACGGGCAACAATTAGGGGTTAACTTCTTGCTCAAGGACACAACGACAAGGACTAGCAGAGCCGGGGCTCGAACCATCGACTGAAAGACGGGCATGCTAACCACAGAGCCACAGTCGCCACATTCAAGAACTAGTGGAAAGCACCTAGCCTTTGTGCTAATGTTTCTGGGTTAGCCTTAGTGCAACTGGACTAGTGGAAAGTACCTAGCCTTTGTGTTAATGTTACTGTGTTAGCCTTTGTGTTAACGTTGCTGTGTTAGCCTTCGTGCTAATGTTACTGTGTTACATTCATCACTCTCTCAATTGTGCCGTCTTAAATTCCTTTATGTTAAATCTTGAGTTACCCAGAATGCAAATGGAGCGCTCTGAAACGTTCACATTTCTTGCTGATTTCCCATTAATAGTGTTTAAATCAATCTGTCTTTTATTGAATTTGTTTTATTATTACTAAACATTACCTTATGTGAAGGGATGAAAATGGTTGTGCTTGAGAAGAAAGCGCTGTCGCTTTAAGAGACGGGCGCCGTTGGAGGCGAACATGAAGCGTGGGAGCTGTTAATAAAAGTTGCATAAAAAAACAACAAAGATGGACGTGTTGTCGGCGGTTTCCTTTTTCGAGAGCGCGAACATGCATGAGAGCCAACGTTTGAAGCCACATTGTCTGTCTGTCTGTCATTACTGTGCTTCAGTTAAAGATGCGTTCATGAGTTTGGGGCTTTTGAAACATGAAAAACATGGTGACAGACGCAGCGCTGCTGGTGCCGTGTGAGCCGGCTGGGACCGGCCTGCCGGTCGGCCCGAGAGTTGTAACGCAACCCTGGAACAACCTTCCAGAGGACATCTTCTATACAACCGGTTTCACTCTCAGAGCGTTTCCTCTCAGCTTTTAAGAGTGAAATATCTAAATGAGGACATTTTACTTGATATATACTGCAGAAGTTTACCTTCCACTCTGTATTTCTTGCACCTTTTTGATTGTAAAACATTTATCTTTCTGTATTTTTACACAACACTATTATTTTGTCATGTTTGAGAAGGTTTAATGTAAATTGTTGTTCTTTGCATGGGTTAGTCAGCTTTCATTCCGAAAACCTTCAGTCAAAAACCTGTTTACCTTGTCGCCCTGTTTCTGTCTCCAACACCTGGGAAACACGTGTGGCTTTAGTTCCTAACCGCTAGTTCCTAACCGCTAGTTCCTAACCGCTAGTTCCTAACCGCTAGTTCCTAACCGCTAATTCCTAACCGCTAGTTCCAAACCGCTAGTTCCAAACCGCTAGTTTCTAACCGCTAGTTTTTAACCGCTAGTTTCTAACCGCTAGTTTCTAACCGCTAGTTTCTAACCGCTAGTTCCTAACCGCTAGTTCCTAACCGCTAATTCCTAACCGCTAATTCCTAACCGCTAATTCCAAACCGCTAATTCCTAACCGCTAGTTTCTAACCGCTAATTCCTAACCGCTAATTCCTAACCGCTAATTCCTAACCGCTAATTCCAAACCGCTAATTCCTAACCGCTAATTCCTAACCGCTAGTTTCTAACCGCTAGTTTCTAACCGCTAGTTTCTAACCGCTAGTTTCTAACCTCTAGTTTCTAACCGCTAGTTTCTAACCGCTAGTTTCTAACTGCTAGTTTCTAACTGCTAGTTTCTAACCGCTAGTTGCTAACTGCTAGTTTCTAACTGTTAGCTTCTAACCGCTAGTTGCTAACCTCTGCCTTGAGCTGCAAACTTCTTCCTGTATCGGGGAAACGTGCAGGATGTAAAACTACGTCGGTGACTTCCGTTCAGCTTCCGGGTCGCGTGTGCTATCCCGCGCTACGGACACGCCTCTCGCATGAGGAGTCAATAACTAAAGTATTGATCGATGCAGTTTGAATCTCTGTACTTCCTCCTCCGGTGACGACGTGCAGCTCTCGCAGCGGTAACCGTGATAAATGAACGACCCGGTAAAGGCCAACGCGTAATAACTGCACTGTCTCTACGTCATTACCGAGATGAGATCAATTTATTCTGCATTGATCTCGGGGTCACGGACTTGTTGGTTTGCCTCTCTGTTCGTTCGGGGATGAGTCTTGGCGTCGCCGCGGCTTTAACCTCGTTTGGATGGAACCCTCCAACCCTCGCTCTCGCCGGAGAGAAGCGTGTCCTCGCCACTTTTTGTGGGTCACCGCGAGGAGGAAACAAAAAGCTCGCCGGTGCCCGGCGTGCTCTCGGCACGGCTCCCCCTCAACCCCGCGATAATAACGCCGAACATCATTTATGCAAATGTAATTAGGCCCAGAAACACGATCGCGCGGCCGCGCAGGGTGCCAGTGGAAATTTATCACGGGACACTCGGGCTCTAAACATTCAATTAAAATATCGAATTTCAGCGGATTTAATTTAAACGTAATAAATTAAGCAGTGGAGGAGGCTGACGTTTGATTCCTCCGAGCGGCCTCCGGTCGGGAACCAGGAGGGGAGGCGGTGTGTATCTGGGTCAGAGCTTCCTCTGGCGGGACTTCCTGCTGAGGAACTGACAAAAAGCATCCAGCGAATGAGCACGTAGAGACGTGCGGGGCGTTGTGCATGTAAGTCACCTGCCGTACGGCAGGTTTTATAAACTTAACTTGTGAACACAACAGGTGAGGACACGGATATGTCCGATACCCGACGTTTTGAGTTGCATAGCGTTAGCAAGACAGCTAGCGAGCTAATCTTTTACGTGACACTCGGCGCATTGCAGAGGTGATTCTTACCTTAGCTGGATATGTTATGAAGGCTACTAAAATAAAAACACCACGAAATCTACCAGCAAACAAAATGACCTTCTAGCTTTCCATGTGTACTTCATTGCCCACAATACGATAACTTGTGTACACAACACGGATACGTCCAATACCCGACGTTTTGAGTTGCATAGCGTTAGCAAGACAGCTAGCGAGCTAGTCGTTTACGTGACACTCGGCGGATCGCAGCGGTGCTGGATGTGTATTTTAAAAAAATAAAATGAAATCTACCAGCAAACAAAATGATCTTCTCGCTTTCCACGTGTACTTTATTGGCCTCCAAGGCATAACTTGTGTACACGTTGTACATCTCGTTGAATGTTCAGGGACCTTTTGAAGACGCTCAGTAACTCACAGGCAGCATGTGTTTGCCTGCGTTTAATGAGCTTCTTTGTTTTTCTGTTGAGCGGGCAGATAGTGAGAGCGTCAGACGCGTTGCATGTGTTTCCTACGTGATAAACTTTTCACTCCGAGAGGTGATGAGAGGTTGGGAAGTCACAATCACGTTCCAGCAATATAACTTTAGTACGAACACAAAATGAAAAGCAGAACAAGTCGCAACACAACATGTCGATTTACAAGGTAAAAAACAACCAATCAAAAGAATCTTATTTTTCATAACGGGGTCTAAACTGTATGGAAGGACATTTACGCCACACACACCAAAAAAAATTAGGACCAAAAACAAAAAATTAGGACCAAAAAAAAAAAAAAAAAAAAAATTGCAGATGTGCTAGAAAAATTATTGACTTTTTTTTTTTTTTCATTGTCAACAACAACAACAAAAAGTGTTTGTTTTTTTTTTGTTTTTTTTGGGGGGGGGTCCTAATATTAAAAAAAAATGTTTGGTCCTAATTTTCTTTTTTTGTCCTAATATATATATATGTGTGTGTGTGTGTGTGTGTGTGTGTGTGTGTGTGTGTGTGTGTATATATATAGCCTTTTGCCGTTGTCAAAACAAAAAAAAGTCGATTAACAAAAAAAAGTTTAAAAAAAAATTCTTTTTCTTGTCCTATTTTTTTGGGTGGGGGGGCCTAATTTAAAAAATAAAAATTTTGTCCTAATAATTTATGATTATTTTTTCTTTGCTCCTAATTTTTTATTTCTTTTTGTGTGGTGGAAATGGGCTTCCATAAAACCGACCCTCGCAACACAAAGGTCACACAAAAGCCTACAACGGGTCGGTGCCGGCCCGAACACAAGAGGAAGGACACGGTGAGGTGCTCGGCCTCGCCGCTCGGCCTCGCCGCTCCGTCTGAATCCGAACCGTCAGCCTACAAACACGTCCTCCAACGAGAAAAAAAGAAATGAAATCCTGCTCTGTTGAGTCACTTTGCATCTTGTAATGTGTTCTGCTCGGCGTGTGTTTACACGGGGAGGACATGGCCGCCTGCCTTCATGCTAATACGCTGCCTTTTGTCCCAGTTCTCTTAATATCACATTAGAATTTCATCTCAAGGGGGAATTCGGAGCGAGTGTGAGAACTCTGTCTGTTTAATGAATGCAGTCTCGTAATAGTTGCATTAATGCTCTTTTTGGTCGGGTCCCTCTGTACATATTGTGCATAATATCAAACATGACCTGATTCTGCCCCCCCCCCCCCTCATATTTCCATAACGCCCCTCTGGATCTCGCTGGTATTTTGTCTCCGTTTTCAGCTGCAGAAGTCGGATGAGGACGTCTGAGGAGTCGTCCTTCAGAGGCGGTTTCACGGCCTTTAACAGTGTAAATGTATTGTTGCATCTCCACAGCTGAGACTTGTCTGAATGTGTCTTTAATATTATATATTGTTGAACTATCATGACGTTTAAAATGATAATAAATCAAACGCTTCTCTTTGTGTACGACCGAAGGTACCTGGACACCGCATCATGGGTTATGATGCTTTATAAGCAGCTCATAGCGCTGTACAACCGCGCTTCACACATGGAAGTAAATGTGTTACGAGAGAAAATACTTGAAAATGTTAATACCCAGCATGCACCAGTCAGACAATCTTTTGGCATAAAATACTACATTTTTCCATTTTTGAACTGAACGACACAGTTTCTTGACTGAAACTTCTTCCTAACAGGACAAGACTTTGTTTTATTGTGATTTTTGTTGCAGGTTCTGATTCTTTAGGTCCTAATCTTTCCATAAAGGTGTCTTATTGACGCTCCAGGAGGCTTTTTTGGGGAATCTGGCTCATATCATGCTGGATGTTCATAGTTATGATTAAAAAAAAGTAATTTAAATCGATTTTTTTGCAGATATAAAGTGTTTTTGTTGTTGCAGATATGCATTTTTTCCCCAAGACTTTGCTGAACAAATACATACAATAAACACAAGTATTGGAATAATTTGGGGTTCCTACAACGACTCAAACAACGTTGCTTCCACAGTTTTCACCTGTCGGCTGGTTGAGTTTTCATGTCGACGTCTACGAGTTGCACCTCTCGCCTCTCGCCCCGCCGCGTCTCCAGGAGGTCGTGGGCGTAGCAGGATACCTCGCCGCTGCACCGGCAGCACCTGAACCCGTGAGTTTTTCCATTATTAACCGCCGCGTCGCCATCCAGCACCCGACACCACACACACGCCGGCCACCGATAGCCCGCCATCATTTATTCATCTCTAATTAGCGGCTTTTCATTCAAAATCCAGAACCCATAGCCCGGAATAGACATAACTCATCCTCCTGCGTGCATCGAGGCCGGCGTCCAGTCCGGCAGGACGAGCCGCCGCGATCCGTTTACTCCCCGAAGATCCGGTTTTGAAGCCGTTTTACGTGACACGGAGATTTACCGAGAGGAGATTTTTAGTTTTTTTCAACCATTTTAACTAAAATGGTTTCCAGAAGTTCCAAAGCAGAATTGTCTTCTTCTTCTTCTTCCTCTTCTTCTTCCTCTTCTTCTTCCTCTTCTTCTTCTTCTTCTTCTTCTTCTTCTTCTTCTTCTTCTTCTTTTTGTTCTTCTTTTAAATTTATTATTATCTCATCGGCCTCAACGGAGAGTTATTTGGTTTCTCCACCTTCAAAATATGGTCGCTTCCTGATATTTTACTACTTTTTTGATTATTTTTAGACCGTTGGCTTCGACATGGAATGAGCGATAATGTGGCCTTCTCTTTCTTAGCTTTAAAACAAACAAAAACAACAAGTAAGTTTAACTTCAGACCCGTTTTGATGTCACATTTTGTCAGATATCTTCTCGCCGCAGAGCATCGTCATCGTGACGTCACCCGATGTTTTGAATCCTCAATTTAGCCGGCGCCATCTTGGATTACGGTCAAGACTTTGTCAATATGAAATAACATTTAGTTTCCTGCTTTCTTTTTCAGGACCACTACCGTCTCTCTCTGGTTTCTTCTTCGCTCGCCTTTTACATTCGTACCCAACAAATCCCAATTTTTGGGGGGGAATTCATATTTTCTCTCGGCTCCGTTTACGCGTCACTCATCTCGATAGATTTATTTAACAACTATGGAACCGCGAATAAATCAAGTCGGAGTCGACGCCGGGCCAGAAAATCAAACTCAAAATGACAAAACCGTGACGAAAGCTGCAGAGACGAAGCGCGAGGACGCCGCTTCTTTTCTTTCTGTGTTCCTTAAATATTAAACCATGTGTCATGACATGCTGCGAGAGAAATGAAGTCTCTTTAATCGCCCAAAAAATCCTGCGAGCGTCTCAGACGGCTGCAGCTGTTTTCCAGGTCCAGACGTCGTGACTCACTGTGTAAATATTTTATCTGCGCCGTAAATACGGCTCCGCTCCGTGATGTTAGCTTTGGTCAAGTGCTTATTTTGGATCCTGGAGAGAGAGAGAGAGAGAGAGAGAGAGAGAGAGAGAGAGAGAGAGAGAGAGGGAGAGAGAGAGAGAGGGAGAGAGAGAGAGAGAGAGAGAGAGAGAGAGAGAGAGAGAGAGCGCTGCAGAGACGACGGCGTTGGTTTTGGCTCATCTATCTCGTTCGCTCTCTCGTCTGTCGGCCTCTTCTGGCCGCCGAAGATCTTCGTCTTCGCGTCACCGATTTGTTTTGGCGACGGCGAGGAAGCGACGAGCAACGCCGCGTTTTCACGCTCGTCCGGCCGCGAGGGTCCGATGCGAGTTAACCTTTTCAACCTCTTTTTAGGTTTCTGCTTGAAAATGACATAAACTAAAACGTCTGTGTCTCTGCGTCACTCGAGCTATTTGAATAATCTTGGAGTTGATAAACAAGTATAATGTTAAGTTTTGCTCAGATGTGTAAATATCAGTCTAAGTGTTACTGGTTAAGAGTAAATGAAGATGACACACAGAAAGAAATGTAAAGTTTCAGGTCCGCCTAGAAAAAAAGCCTGATTTTTACCTTGAAATGATGCATTCATAAGCTTTTAAATTTTCCCAAATCCTACATCAAAGTTTTAACATAATTTTTGCATTGTTTTACTTTGATAAAGTGAAGCAGAACAAAGTTAGAGAGGATTTAGTACAGAAAAAAGTCAGGCGAGGGCTCACATTTGTAACATTTGGAGAAGAAGAAATAAAGACATTCAGATTTGTAAAGTTAAATATCTTCCAGAGCGTTCACTTTGGACGATGGAGGCTCCTGGAGGTTTGATTGATGGGTCTTAATTCATCTTTTTTTGTTGTCAGTGAGCGGTCCGGCGTTCCCTCGCCCCGTGACTTCCACTTTCCTGGACTTCTTGAAGGAACGCGGCTCTCGTCACGCTGGAGTCCCTGAAAAGACAAGACGGGCACTTAATTACCCGGGTCTCTCATAATAGATGTCCTCATGTTTTATTGACCCGGCGAGACTTTAATCAGCTGCCTGATTTCCTCCCTTGTCGCACACCTCACCTCCAAACACATCCTGTGTGTGTGTGTGTGTGTGTGTGTGTGTGTGTGTGTGTGTGTGTGTGTGTGCTTCAGTCCCCGCTGAGCTCCGCCAGCCGGCCGCCGTCGGGCGAGCCCGGAGGTGGCAGACGGAGTCGTCGTTTCGAGGCGGAGAGGACGTGTTTGTGCTCGTGTTTCGTACAAACAAAGTGTGTCGATGAGACGTCTCCGCTGTGCAGACGTCTGCAGGCGAGAGAGAGAGAGAGAGAGAGAGAGAGAGAGAGAGAGAGAGAGAGAGAGAGAGAGAGAGAGAGAGAGAGAGAGCCTTCTGTGTGTTTTGCGTCTGCGAGTGTTAATGTGCGTGACAGGTGCCAACTCGTATGTCAGGGCGAGGTCGCACCCTCCACAGCGGAGGTGTCTGCGGAGACGACTCAGCAAGTTGGGTGAACACCTTTTACCCTCCCTCCCTCCCCCCCCCAACCCCACCCCAGATAGCTATCATTAGCCTTTGCGCTAACAGCAGGCCCCGAGGAAACTTGGTGAAAAGTGGGCGGGGTCACGAAGCGAGTCTTCATCGCGTGTTCTTTTAGCGACGCATGCAAATGCGAGCGCGCTGCGCACTTCGCTGCTACGATATCGGAGGTGATGTGTATCAGCTGCTGAGGGTTGAACGTGTCACCACTTTAATTAATCAGCATTCATAACATCTAAAAGGTGCAATCACACCTTTAGTGTGTGTGCTTTTTGTGTGTGTTTGTGTGTGAGCTACTGACGAGTGGTAAAAAGTTTTGCAAACAAAAGTGACGCAAACTCGGAATCTGCATCTTTTCATTGTGACATGGTGTCGTTACGGCCTTCAGAAAAGAGTCCAAAAGGCCTTCATTGAAGGGCTTCTATACAACCACAGGAGTCTCCCCCTGGTGGTCAGGAGAGAGAATGCAGCTTTAACACATGAAGCATAGACTTCTATACAACCAGAGGAGTCGCCCCCTGGTGGTCAGGAGAGAGAATGCAGCTTTAACACATGAAGCATAGACTTCTATACAACCACAGGAGTCTCTCCAGCAGTCAGGTCCTGGCGTGGCGCTGCTGTCATGGCAGCAGGTTGTGTGTACAACAACTTAAACTGAGCGCTGAATCAGGATGATATGGACTCTGGAACGTGTCGGTTCTGCCCCTCATGACCATATTAGGTCATGGATGACGCAGCGTGAGGTTTGATGGGAACTCATTCAAAACGACTCTCTGACTTTTTATCATGTAAACTGTTACAGTAAATCAAGGATTTTATGCGTCACTGCCAAAAAAGCAGAGTTGTGTTTGGGTTTCCCCGACATCACGGCTCAGTTTGTGTGAAGTTACAACAGGAGAGTAAAAAGTATCACTGGAGCACCTTTTTGGGTTGTTAGAAGACAAACTAGAAGCAGACGTTGACGTGTTGATGATGTCTTCATGTGTTAAAGCTGCATTCTCTCTCCTGACCACCAGGGGGCGACTCCTCTGGTTGTATAGAAGTCTGTGCTTCATGTGTTGAAGCTGCATTCTGGTTGTATAGAAGTCTATGCTGCATGTGTTACAGCTGCATTCTGGTTGTATAGAAGTCTATGCTTCATGTGTTGAAGCTGCATTCTGGTTGTATAGAAGTCTATGCTGCATGTGTTACAGCTGCATTCTGGTTGTATAGAAGTCTATGCTGCATGTGTTACAGCTGCATTCTGGTTGTATAGAAGTCTATGCTTCATGTGTTAAAGCTGCATTCTGGTTGTATAGAAGTCTATGCTGCATGTGTTACAGCTGCATTCTGGTTGTATAGAAGTCTATACTTCATTTGCTAAGTTATTGTCTTTAGTGATGGAGCCAACTTACTCAACTAAACGTAGAAACCTGGAGATCGATTAACTCATTCTGATGTTTTCTGTCCTTCCTTCCTTCCTTCCTTCCTTCCTTCCTCCCCTGCTCGTCTCCTTTCCTTCCTTCAGACATGGCGTTCACACAACAGCTTGTTGTGTAGCAGCATATGGAAGCGTCGCCTTCCATCCGTCATCGGTCTCGTCGTCTAACCTTCACAGCTCTGGAGACGTGTTAATTTGAAAAAAGAGAGAACAATGAAAAACACAAAAGCTTCCTTTAGTTTTACTTCTTTGTTCCACGAACAAGTTCACTGAACTCCAAACTACTGCGATAAATACTTATGATATCAATACTTGTATATAGTTTTTACATGAAATATATAGTTTTTATAGTTATTGTTCTTTCTATTGGTGAAGTGCTTTTGACCGTTTTCTGGAGTGCTATTTAAACTCAAACTGATTTTATTTATTTATTTATTTTTTAAGTGTATTGAAGCCCATTTCTGAGACTAAAAGAAAGAAATAAGTAAATAAATAAAAATGTAGCCGTATTAATAATATATAATATGAGTCAAAATCATGAGAAAAATTTAACTTTTGAGATAAAAAGTCATAATTATGAAATATAAAGTATTTCTATTTGTTAGTACAAATATCCCAAAAGTAAGTCACAATTATGAGATATAAAAATGATGATATGGAAAGTCAAAATTATGAGATAGTACATTTTTATTTTTAGATAAGAAAATCTAAATTATGAGATAAAAAAAATACGAGATAGTAAGAAAATGTGTAAAAGAAAGTCAAAGTTATGAGATAGAAAGTCTTAGTAAGTCATAAGTATGAGATATATATTAGTAATTCATAATTATAATATATATATGTATATATATATGTATATATATATATATATATATATATATATATACATATATATATATATATATATACATACAAGAAAGTCATAAATATATAGTAGTATAGTTTTTATTCAGCTGAACTCGCAACAATGCAACAACATTACAACACAACAACATTACAACACAACAACATTACAACACAACAACATTACAACACAACAACATTACAGCACAACAACATTACAACACAACAACATTACAGCACAACAACATTACAACACAACAACATTACAACACAACAACATTACAGCACAACAACATTACAACACAACAACATTACAACACAATAATGCTACAGTGTATTTCCTTAGCGGGCAGAAAAGGCAACTGTTTTTAACGGAGTTAAGCCACGCCCCCTTTCAGGCGCGAGTAACATTCGCAACGCGTTTGTTGTGAACGCAGCTTTGAAGCTTCTCCAGCGACTCGACACAACGACTCAGATCGCTGCTCGCCGCCGCCGCCGCGTGCCTTTGACACGTGAGGACGAAGGACGCGCCGCCGCTTCCCTTCTTTCCTTCCTTCCTTCCTTCCTTCCTTGTTTCCTTCCTTCCTCTCTTCCTCTAATTACTTATTGCTCACAATGAATTAGCGGCGTGTGGCGGCAGCGCGGCGACCTCACACAAACACACTGCTGGAGTTCAGCGGCCATCATGGCCGACAACTAAATTGCTCTGTCACTGCCGGCCGCCATTAATCTCAACTTGTCATTCTTGTTTATGCTGGTTATAACGTGTGTGTGTGTGTGTGTGTGTGTGTGTGTGTGTGTGTGTCAGCTCCGTGAGGGAGAGAAGTTGTGTGTGTGTGTATATATATGTCATGTGCATACGTGAGTGTGTGTTTATTTGCATGGATCCGTATCGCGGACGTGTGCAGGAAGTGCATATTTTCTGTGTGTGCGCGCTCAGACGTGTGGAATGCTGGGAGATCTCTCGTAATGGCGGCCGTCAGGTCGCCGCCCACTGGCCCGGCGCCGTTACCTCACGCCGCCTCCAGCGTTCCCCCCAAGTGCGGGGTAAGGTGAGGGGGGGGGGGGGCAGTCAAGCCGCTGTCGCCCGATTGCATCGGACAGAAAAAACTCTTTTTGGTTTGGTTTGGAGCCGAGGGTTCGATTCCCCGCCGTGGAGCTAATGTGAGCGGTGAGTTGGAGCCGTAACTGTTTCATTTAGTTTTGATGGTGTGGAATTTGATGGTTAATGGAGCTCTGATGGGATCTGTTACTGGGAGATCACACACACACACACACACACACACACACACACACACTGGCTGGTGGGAAACAACAGTTAGATGCACATACACACTCTTGTGCTGCTGACCTTTCACCCTCTTCACTGTCTTCTGACCCTAACAGTGTGACCCCCCCCCCCCCCGCCAGGAGGGTGGGCTGGCATTGGTCTCACACACACACACACACACACACACACACACACACACACACACACACATTGTTTCTGGGTGAGTGTGTGTGACTGCAGGAGAACAAAGGAGTGTGTGTGCGCTGCTGCTTTACTGCTTTACATATGAATGTCCACACCTATTCTGTCTATGAAGCGCTCAGCAGTGATATGATGAGTGTGTGTGTGTGTGTGTGTGTGTGTGTGTGTGTGTGTGTGTGTGTGTTTGAGAGTTGGAGTGTGAACTTTAAACAGTTAAAGTGTGTTTTCTTTTTGTTAATACTTAATACAAAGGCAGAAAACACGTTCGGTTCACACTCACATCTGAAGGATATCTGGTGGATTAGAAGGAGATTTGTTGTGTTTTTCTTCCCGTTGTTGCTTTTCAAGGACGATGTGAACAAAGAGATGTTTTCAGATTCCCTCGCAGGACAAAATTACACCAAAAAAACTGCCAAATCTGTTTTATTATGTTTGAGGTGAGAGATGCAAAGTGACTGAAGTTTCACCTCCTGAAGGCAGAAATATTCCACAAAATGTTCCTTTAACATCTCATCAAGTTAAATGTAGAAAAGATATTCAAATTAAAAAATGCTAAGATGAACATTTTCAACTCAAGTTATTTTGTGTTAACTTATGATACAAAATGACTGAACTCACTTAATTTAACTTCAATAAAATACTTCAAGTTTATAGAAGAATCAGAGGAAACAAATCTGTCAACAGAAGTCAAATAATACCTTTTTTTAAATAATAATTGTACTTTCTTTGTTATAAATAAGACTTTAATGTCCTTTGTTCTTCTTAATTGAAGCCAGAACTGCACACGCTAATAAATTGAGAACATTTGCACATGTCTTCTTCTTTTTTCTCTCTTTTCTTCGCCGACTGCTCGTGTCAACCATCAAGTCATGCACCTTTGATTGGTGTGCATGGCTGCACACACACACACACAGACACACACACACACACACACACACACACACACACTCATAATTAGCAGGGTGTCCATGCTTGAGTGGCCGTGTGTTGAGCAGCCGAGTGGACAGTGAGGAGGAGGAACTCGCGCTAATGAGGACGGAGCGTCGCAGAGGGACGAGACGCCGCGCGCTAATTAGCAGCCCCTCCGTGTTAAGCGTTGTGTGTTTATGGTAATAACGCGTCTCGGGTCCTGCGGCCGTGAGATCTCCTCCGTGTGGAGGCTTCACTTGATTAGCAAAACACTCGTCATTGTGACGGCACAGAAATGAGCTTCGTCCTGATGTCACGTCCGTGGAATGAACTTTTATTAATCGGGAGAACGTGAATCTCCACATCAACCCGTTGAAAACTGTGGAAGCAATCTTGTCTCTCGACATCTTTTACCCCAAATGAACTACAATACTTGTGTTTATTGTATGTATTTGTTCAGCAAAATCTTGGGAAAAAAAATCCATATAATTCTTTTTTAAAAAAAATCATAACTCTGAACATCCAGCATGATATGAGCCAGATTCCCCAGAAAAGCCTCCTGGAGCGTCAATAAGACACCTTTATGGAAAGATTAGGAACTAAAGAATCAGAACCTGCAACAACAATCACAATAAAACAAAGTCTTGTCCTGTTAGGAAGAAGTTTCAGTCAAAACACTGTGTCGTCCTTCAATGCTGCGTTCACAACAAAAGCGTTACGAATATTCTCGTTGCTTTTCTGAGATTAAATTATTTTTATTTAAATCCTTCAGCGACCCTGAGCAGACGTTTGCGTCTTCCGGTGCGCGAAGACAACCTGGCTTGTGTGTGTGTCTGTGTGTGTGTCTGTGTGTGTGTCTATGTGTGTCTGTGTGTGCGCTCACGACCCCTGCGTCCTGCTGGTGATTGGAGGGAGGTGGCTGTGATTAAAATTCATATTTTACACCCGCCGTCACATCTGCATCGCCACGGGACGAGCCTGCAGCCGCTCAGCGGGCCTGAAAGACACGGCCCGTAAACACACACACACACACACACACACACACGCACACACTCGCCCCGCGCCTCTCTGTTCCAGCTGAGCAAGAACAGGCCCGCGTCAGTTCACCTCAGGGTGCCTGCAGGGGTCAGAGGTCGTGTGTAATGGCCCAGTGCAGCGCGCAGCACAGTAAGGAGCTGTGTGTGTGCGTGTGTGTGTGTGTGTGTGTGTGTGTGTGTGTGTGTGTGTGTGTGACCGTGATCTCACACCAAGGCCAACACACAAGTAGTTAAAGTTCCTCTTTTAACGGGAAGAACTTCATTAAAATGTCCGTCACTTTAAGATGGTACGGTTAAAAAAAGCATTAAGGTGTGTGTGTGTGTGTGTGTGTGTGTGTGTGTGTGTGTGTGTGTGTGTGTGTGCGTGTGTGTGTGCGTGTGTGTGTGCGTGTGTGTGTGCGTGTGTGTGTGCGTGTGTGTGTGTGTGTGTGTGTGTGCGTGTGTGTGGAGCTTTTATAGTGTTTAATATGTGTATTAATATTTATGCTCATTATATTTTTATTTACAATTGTATAGTTCATTTCATTCATTTCTATGTTTTTCATGTTAATGATCAATATCTAGGAGACCTGCCTGCAGTGTGTGTTTCTATATTAATTCTCTGCACTTTCATGGGAATTTTTTGCATTTGCGTGATAATTTATCACCGTGTGCGTTTCTTTATGAAAGTGTGTGTTATCACGCTGCCGTTAAAGAGGAAACTGTCAGTTTTCAGACGGAGAGGAGAGTGAGTAACGACCTCTGAGAGATTATGAATTATGGTTTTGATACAACATTGGTTTAACTTCCTCTTTAGTTTTACACAAGGTCGCGCCGGAATTATTCTGGATTTATGACGCTGAGAAAATGAAACGCTGAATTTATTGGCATCATTTAAACAAAAGATCCATGTTTTCCTCTCATGTCGCTTTAGAGACGACAAAGATTACAACTGTTTGACTCTCACATGTTGTGACGCTTCAACAGTGTGACGAACGTTGTTAATGTGTCAACAATGTAACAAAATTAATGCATCAACAATGTAAGACACGTTGTTGACGCATCACAATGTAACAAACGTTATGATTTATCAACAATGTGACGAACGTTGTTGACGCATCAACAATGTAACAAACGTTGTTGACGCATCACAATGTAACAAACATTGACGCATCAACAATGTAACAAACGTTGTTGACGCATCACAATGTAACAAACGTTGACGCATCAACAATGTAACAAACGTTGTTGACACATCACAATGTAACAAACGTTGTTGACGCATCACAATGTAACAAACGTTGTTGACACATCACAATGTAACAAACGTTGACGCATCAACAATGTAACAAACGTTGTTGACACATCACAATGTAACAAACGTTGTTGACGCATCACAATGTAACAAACGTTGTTGACACATCAACAATGTAACAAACGTTGTTGACGCATCAACAATGTAACAAACGTTGTTGACGCATCACAATGTAACAAACGTTGTTGACACATCACAATGTAACAAACGTTGACGCATCAACAATGTAACAAACGTTGTTGACGCATCAACAATGTAACAAACGTTGTTGACGCATCACAATGTAACAAACGTTGTTGACGCATCAACAATGTAACAAACGTTGTTGATGCATCACAATGTAACAAACGTTGTTGACGCATCACAATGTAACAAACGTTGCCTTTATGACTAACGTGACGTGATTTTTGTTCCTCTGCTGCGTTTGAAAGAGTTCAAGAGAATCGTGCGATTCAACCGTTTACGTGAATGAAGGAGAATTATGAATTTGATTAAGATCAATAGGCGATGACTCTGTTTGCGTCTGGCCGCCTCCTCGTCCTCCTTCTTCTCCTGCCACCTCTTCCTCCCTCCTCCTCCTCCTCCTCCTCCTCCTCCTCCTCCGCCCCGTCTCGCCTCAGTCGGCTGCTAATTGGCTCAGAGGTCTGCAGACGGTGTCGGTGGAAACACCCTCATTATGAAGAATAAGTGTTGAGAAAAATAACAACGTCTTCCGTTCAGGGTGCTTTATTTTAGCAAAGAAATACACAATTGTATTAATTTTGGTTAAACATGTGCAGTGTAATGTGTGTGTATGGCTCTTTACTTTAGTTTCAGTTTAAAAAATCTCCGAAAATAATCCACATTTAATCCCTTTTATTCACCACAAACACCTTAAATAATGAGCATCTCATTAACTTTTTTTTTTTTGCTCTGAGGTCTTATTAATTTATATTAATTGAAGCGATCTCACTCAGAGGACGTGTGTGTGTATCATAGAAGGTTTTAACGGTTTCCTCCATTAGCAAGAAATTTAACAGCTTTCGGGCGCTCGGGGACGTTTTAGTGACGATCCAATGAAAGAGCTCCGCTTCACCTTGAGCTCCTTTACTGCTTCATCTAAAACACGTTGACGTGAGGGATCATAAGAAGATCTGAACGGATACAATGCATCCAAATATGTTGGCATTAAACCTTTTGGAAAGATTCATTTTTAGGTTTAGTGCAGAGAATATTCAGGCGAGGTCCCAACGGCCCCAATGGAGCCAACGGCCCCAATGGAGCCAACGGCCCCAATGGAGCCAACGGCCCCAATGGAGCCAATGGAGCCAATGGAGCCAATGGAGCCAACGGCCCCAATGGAGCCAATGGAGCCAATGGAGCCAATGGAGCCATTTGAATGTTCTCATGCACCAAACTACATATTTCACTTGTACATTACTTCTGGTGTTCAATACATCCAAATACAGCAGGTTTTTTTTACATAAAACAATCTCTGATTTACAGTTTTACGCCACAATCGCTGAGTCTGATTGTTTCAAGTTGGTTAAAAAGTGTGAAAAACAAAGGTGGTTATGACATCGCTGGCTCTTCTGCGGTGGAGGTTTTACAAAACAAAACTGTTGATCGATCTTCAGTTTAGAGAAATTTAAAAAATCGAGCCTGTTCTGGAGCCGTTTAATGACACAACCGCTGTTTAAACGATGGAAGTCGTCTGAGAGACAAGCGGTCTGTGTCGGCCTCGCATGCTTAACACCAGGGATTAGAGTGTGTGTGTGTGTGTGTGTGTGTGTGTGTGTGTGTGAGAGAGTGCGAGGTAGCGAGCTAGCTAAGTGGCGCGCTGATGTCATGGTCCTGGTGTGTTTTCACACGGGAACCCGATAGCTCTGAACGATCCGAGGCAGAGCAATCTTTGGCTCAAGCCCACTTGACATAACAGAGATAATTGCAGACTTTGTGTCCGCCGGCCCTCCAGAGATCCGGAGGATCACAAAGCCCCGCGAGGGTTTCGGACACTTTGATGACGCGTTAATGCCTGAGAAAACATTTAACCGCCTCTGAAGATCACACATGGGATGATGTCGATGTAACGCGCTGGAACCCCGATGTCTGGAGAGCTGGAGGAGTTCACGTCTAGGTTGACGCTGCTCTCAAACCGTCGCCTGAAACGCCGTCTTCAGGACGCCGCAGATCACATCCACATGCTCTTCACGTGTTGCTCTTCACGTGTTGCTCTTCACGTGTTGCTCTTCCCGTGTTGCCACCAGGCGGCCGGTCGAAGTCTCGGGGAAAAAACCCGACGACGACGCATTTAAAGGCGCGTGCAGATGAAGATCGAGTCCCAGCAACTTGCAGGACTCGTTGTTGTGAACGAGCAACGATGATTTCAGGGCAATGCAACCTCAACGTGGCCGACGCCGCGCTGGTTTAGCGCGTCCATGTGCCGCGATAAACTACAACACACACACAACACACACACACACACACAACACACACACACACACACACACACACAACTGAACTGAACATACGACTCTTTTAACGTCAGTAAAAATTAAACAATACAGATTTTTTGGATCATAAAACCTTTTCTGAAAAGTGATAATGCTGCTCGACACCATTCAAGCAAACATATACTTTACTAATATCCACTGTGTGTGTGTGTGTGTGTGTGTGTGTGTGTGTGTGTGTGTGTGTGTGTGTGTGTGTGACATCATCAATATTCATCTGCCGGGTGAATCTAGTTTGTGACTCTTGTTCGTAGGAGAAGAGCTGATCGCTCGACCTTCTTCAGAAGGTGGATGAAGGAGGGAGGACACACTCACACACACACACACACACACACACTCACACACACACACACACACTCACACACACACACACACAGCGGCTGCATGTAAACAGGAACATTAGTGTTACTTATAACAGCTGAACATCATCTCGTCAACGTAGTCGCTGTTTCTCATAGTTCTGTGTGTGTGTGTGTGTGTGTGTGTGTGTGTGTGTGTGTGTGTGTGTCTTCAGTGTGAACATGATCTTTATTGCGAGCCCGCTGTAGCTGTGAATGTGTGCTATTATTGTGTGTCCAGCAGGCGTGTCGTGTCTCTCGTTGTGATTTACGGCTCCGAGTCAAACTGTGTGTATTTACAGTCTCATGACCTGAGAATGACACCCGCTGGGTGTGTGTGTGTGTGTGTGTGTGTGTGTGTGTGTGTGTGTGTGTGTGTGTGGGGGGGGGGGGGGTCACGGACTGCAGCACACACATACACATACACGTAAACACACGCACACACTTTCAGTGTTTGGTCTCGTTCGCTCACAAACTCAAACACACGTTGACGGCTGAGCTCGTGAGCTTGAGCCACACGTCGGCTTTCTCTTCTGGTTTTTCTCCTCATATCAAAGTCATTTCACTTCTCCATCTGCAGTCAAAACACGTGCACGACGGACACGTGCACGACGGACACGTGCACGACGGACACGTGCACGACGGACACGCGCACGACGGACACGCGCACGACGGACACGCGCACGACGGACACGCGCACGACGGACACGCGCACGACGGACACGCGCACGACGGACACGCGCACGACGGACACGCGCACGACGGACACGTGCACGAATGTTTCCGAGTCACTTTGTGAGGAAAATGTTGAGATTTTACAGCTTCAATATGCAGCGTTTTACATGTAAAGTGATCACTGTTACTATTTACTGTGACTAAAGCAGAGCATTGTGGGAAATGTAGTTTGATAGAATTAGATCAAAGTAGCTCCAGGTCTCAGAGCAGACGAGGCTCTGGCACCAGGTCCAGTTCACACGGGGTCTTTAAACCTGCTGCTGGTTGTGTGTGAGTGTGTGTGTGTGTGTGTGTGTGTGTGTGTGTGTGTGTGTGTGTGTGTGAGTTACACATTGGTGAGAAGATAAATAGCATCGTTTCTCACACTCGTTCTCTTTCTTTTCCTTCAGCGCTCCATCCTCCAACTACAGACACACAACAACTACAGACACACAACAACTACAGACACACAACAACTACAGACACACAACAACTACAGAGACACAAAGATGCAAAATATTTACAAAGACACTGAGAATGATTGCTGTAAAAGTTGGGTTTGGAGCCGCTACTCCCTTCGGTGGTTGTTACCGCTAGCTCCCCGCTGTAGCCAGCTAGCGCTGCTGCTAGCTACCGCTAGCTCTCCGCTAGCTCCCCGCTAGCTGCGAGCTGCTGCTGCCGTACGTCCCCCGCTGCCCTCGTCGGGTGTCGAGCTCGCGCTGGTCCCGCTACCTTCGGTGGTTGTCGGGGAGCTAGCGGGTGGCTAACCGCAGCGCTAGCTAGCGACTGCAGGGAGCTAGCAAGGACAACCACCGAAGGGAGTAGCGGCTCGTAACCCGACTTTTACGGTAACAACACAAACTGACTACAAAAAGACACAAAACAATGAGATAAAGGGGTCAAATATCCAGAAAAGACACAAAATGACGTCAAAGTGACGAAAAGGAGACACAAAGCTGCAGCTACAAAGACGCAAAACACAAGACACAAAGACGCAAAACACAAGACACAAAGACGCAAAACACAAGACACAAAGACGCAAACAACCACAAAAAGTGTCCAAACAACTACAAAAGTTTCCAAAATGTTGAACTATCCCTTTAACTCTCTCTCTCTCTCTCTCTCTCTCTCTCTCTCTCTCTCTCTCTCTCTTCTCTCTCTCTCTCTCTCTCTCTCTCTGGAGTTTGGAGCGATCTGATTGGCCGGCCCGGCAGCATCACGCCGTGCAGCTCTGAGACGAGGTCGCTGTGTTTTATGAGCCATTAAAGTTTTATTCCTCCCTGCACCGAGGCCGCCTTCGCCACGAGGTCACCGCGCTTTAAATAAACTCTCATCACTCCCACACCTCCCCCCCGACTCCCCCAAACCTCCCACACCCCCCCCTCCCCCCGACTCCCCCAAAATCTCCCCACACCTCCCCCACGCCCCCCATCCTCCTCCATCCTCCCCCAAAACCTCCACACAGGCTTAATGGACTGTTTATTGTTTGATGTTCAAGTCCGACTCTCTCTCTCTCTCTCTCTCTCTCTCTCTCTGTCTCTCTCTGTCTCTCTCTCTCTCTCTCTCTCTCTGTCTCTGTCTCTCTCTCTCTCTCTCTCTCTCTCTCTCTCTCTCTCTCTCTCTCTCTGTCTCTGTCTCTCTCTCTCTCTCTCTCTCTCTCTCTCTCTCTCTCTCTCTCTGTCTCTGTCTCTCTCTCTCTCTCTCTCTCTCTCTCTCTCTCTCTCTCTCTCTCTCTCTCTCTCTCTCTCTCTCTCTCTCTCTCTCTCTCTCTCTCTCTCTCTCTCTCTCTCTCTCTCTCTCCCTCTCTCTCTCTCTCTCTCTCTCTCTCTCACTCTCTCTCTCTCTCTCGCCCTCAGCTTGTTTTCAGGTCTGAGTGATGTGATTTGTGCAGCATGTTTGTGCATCAGGTTCAGTGTGTGTGTGTGTGTGTGTGTGTGTGTGTGTGTGTGTGTGTGTGTGTGTGTGGTGTGTGTGTGTGTGTGTGTGTGTGTGTGTGAGCATTACATACGTGCTTCATGTCTCTTCGCTCGGCCTCCTTCTTGTTTTCATGGCTGTGTTTCAGACTTTTCAGACGTCAGATGATTCTTATGTTTTATTTTTCTCTCGTCTGAAACAAACTGTTTATTTGTTTATTTATTTGTTCTTGTCCTTAAACGTGTGGTTGGAAACAATCGGCCTAGAATAAATAAATAAATAGAGATGTTGGCTCTCTTAGCTTCATCGTGGTAAATATGAGTTTGTGTTTCCACATCTTGTAAAATATTGTTTCACATTCGTATGAATCTCGGCCTCCTGGTTTATTATGTAAACTTCCTGTATGCAGCGTTCTCACTACAGTTATGCAGAACCTGGAGTTTTAAAATGGCTATTTCAAGGCCTGGAAAAGTCTATAAAAAACATTCACGCTGAGTTATTAATAATGAATCTGCTTTTAAAAGAAAGAGGCTCAACATATCAGCAGCATCCATACAGGCATCTATATAAATGTTTATTCTTTTAATAAACTATTGTCTCTCATTCATTTGAGTCATTTAAGGTTTACTGTATGCTTTGAATCCTCATTGTTAGTTTAAATACTACATTTTATCACTTTTTACTGTTCACACACACATTTCACACAATGTTTGATCATGAACATTTGGTTTAAAGTCATAGAAAATTTAATTAAAAGTCATGGAAATTTGGTGAAAAGTTATGAAAATCTGGTAAAAAATCCCAAAAATTTGGTAAAAAGTCACGAAATTTTGTAAAAAGTTATGAAAATTGGTAAAAAATGTCATGAAAATTTGGTAAAAAGTCATAAAAATTTGGTAAAAAGTCACGAAATTTTTTTAAAAAGTCATGAAAATCTGGTGAAATGTCATGAAAAATTGGTAAAAAATCATAAAAAATTGGTAAAAAGTCGAGGAAATGTTCAGGTCAGAATGTTTGAAGGCTGTGAACCTGAAGGCTCGTTTCATCCTGAGGACTTTACAGACGTTCATCACCGAGAGGCTGTGAGGCCGAGAGAGAGAGAGAGAGAGAGAGAGAGAGAGAGAGAGAGAGAGAGAGAGAGAGAGAGA
>NW_027176240.1:213298-223298 GCF_023055335.1 Clinocottus analis | reverse complement strand
AGAGAGAGATGCTCGGACGCCCTGATGACTTGTCCTCTGGTAATCAGCCTCCGTGGCCTGAGGGATAATTCAGCTGTCACTGCCACCGAGCCGCCCGGCATCAGACGCCCGGCTCCCAGCTGGCGGCATTCATTTGGACCGAGGATGAGGATGGAGGAAGAGGAGGAAGAGGAGGAAGAAGAGGAGGAAGAAGAAGAGGGGGAGGAGAGGCAGACACGAGGCCTTCAGAGGCTGTAAATTGAAGCCGCTTTCAAAATGTCAGATTCTCCTCCAAACCGTCAACATTTAACCATGACGTCATCGCCCTCTGCTCTTCCTCGCCCTCTGCTCTTCCTCACCTGCTCCTCTTCCTCGCCCTCTGCTCTTCCTCCTCCATCCTTCTGCAGCCTCAGAAGTCTCTTTCCTTTCCCTGCAGCGTTCCAGCGATTAGCAGCAGCCGAGACGTCTTCACCCTTTAGAGAACGCGTTCGCGATGACGTCATCGTGTGGGTGGTGAAGTCATCGTATGGGTGGTGATGTCATCGTGTAGGTGATGATGCACGGCGCTCCATCCTCTTCATCCCTGGGCTCTGATTGGCTGCAGCTCCTCTTCGTCACACGTTCCTGCAACAGGATGTGAAACGATGAGAAAAGTGATTTAAAATGTTTCTGTCAAAGCAAATGAAAGAGGAAAGAAGCCGAGACCAAAGTCAGGGATTATATATATATATATATATATATATATATATATATATATATATATATATATATATATATAAAGTTATTAATATTCATATTTCACCTGAACCCGCTTCATCGACACAAAAACACACGGCTCCATCAAACATTCAGCTTCTTCTCATCACAGAGATTTAATCCTTATTTGGGGCTGGCTCATCACCTTCATCATCATCATCATCATCATCATTATCACTATCACCTCCATCAACATCATCTTCATCACCTTCATCATCACTTAACCAGGAGTGAGATCATCTGTCCTGGATATTAAAGAAAAGTCTCATCTATTGAAATGACAACAGAGAGAGAGAGAGAGAGAGAGAGAGAGAGAGAGAGAGAGAGAGAGAGAGAGAGAGATAAACAAGGCCGTTCATTACTCGGCCCAGATGCAGCGATTGTTGATTAAAGGGCTTTGAATGCAACACACACACACAACACACACACACACACACAGATGGGCATCATTAGCGGTGATGATCCTTCAGCTTTAATGTCCTTGTTGTTCCTCAGAGTTCGGCTCCGTCCAGAAACATGCAGCAATATTAATATTAATATTAATAATAATAATAATGAATAGAAATGATCCTGATTATTTCTGGGGTGGAGGTGGAGAGAGAGGAGGAAGAGGAGGAAGAGGAGATCATCTCTCACACAGTCATAAAAAGATAAATTCTTGTTGGTGTTGAATATAAAGAAGCAGCTGAAGGTTTCTGTGTGTTTTTAATAGTGAGAATATTAATAATAAATACTTTGAAAAGGGGCGTCGATGCCAGAAGAAGAGTTTAGAGTTTCATATTTTACACAACTGTCAGTAATCATTAAATATGTATTTACATGTTTCCTCATGGTTCATGATCTCTACTGTAAAAAACATCCTTATTTTATGGAAAATAACCTTAAAAACCTCAGACGATAAGAGTTATGATAATTATCAGAAATGACGTTTACATAGAAAAGATGTTTTATGTAAACAATGTTTTACTGCTTTCTTAAATATATATATATATATATATGTATATATATATATATATATATATATATATATATATATATATATATATATATATATATATATATTACAAACATGTTCATAAAGATCGATTATTTGATGAAACAAACTGTAAAATAACAGATTTCCTCTGCAGAACATTTCCTGTAAATGTTCCTTTATTTGAAGATCTTTGACCTTCATGTGAAGGTCATAGTTTTTATTTATCATTTAATTTATTTATTATTTATTAACGTTCTTCTTTCCTCCACAGAGCTGCTTCATGAGAGATATGAATATTAATGTGTTGTCTTGAGTGGACGTCGACGCGAAAGAAGCAGCTTGTTGTGTTTATTACACACTCCTCTGGCACCTGCTGCAGCGCACACACACACACACACACACACACACACACACACACACACACACACACACACACACACACACACACACACTTTGTTTGGCCGCTCTGCAGCTCAAACAAACCCATTATCACTTTTCAATAACGTTTGCAGGACGATTGAAACGTTTAATTTAAACGTTTACGCATGAGCGGATATATATATATATATATATATATATATATATATATATATATATATATATATATATATATATATATATATATATATAAATACATAAATATATATAAATGGGGGACGTTCTGCAGCTTTAAAGGTAAATGAAAAGTGCTTCAATGTTTATTTCATCTCTTGTTTGTTCTTTATTCTATTTTAGTGACAGTATATATATGTATATGTATATATATATATATATATATATATATATATATATATATATATATATATATATATATATATATATACACACATATATACACACAGTGTTTTTAAACTGGTTGCTATAAATCTATAAATCTTGTAGATATTGAGCTTCTGTTTTCTTCCCTTAAAAATGAAATAAAGTTTTTTTTGAATTCCTCCTCCGTCTCCTTTTTTAGTTATTTTCTTCTCCCCCCTCCTCTTCCTCCTCTTCCTCCTCTTCCTCCTCTTTCTCCCTCCTCTTTCTCCCCCTCCTCCTCTTCCTCCTCCTCCTCCTCCTCCGTCATGTTGAGCATCATGCTCTCCCTCCATCTCTCCTTCCTTTCCTCTCTGAGGGTGTAATGGTGTGATGCCCCCCCCCCTCCTCCCCCCCCTCCCCCCCCCCCCCTCACCACCACCCTTCCACTCTCCCAGTAATCACGGCCAGATGGAGGCAGCGATGGAGTGATGGAGGGAGGGAGGATTGGGTTCGGCCCTGGCGGTGTCTCAGGACGGGGAGCTGTCAGCCTGCAGGGAGAGAGGAATGCTCCGGCAATAAAAGAGGGATTTATCACCACTCTACCACCGAGGGAGAGGAGGAGAGAGATGGAGGGAGAGGGGGAGGAGAAGGACGAAGAGATCAAGAAAGTCAGACGGAGAAAAGGGGGTCGACGTGGGAGAGAGAGAGAGAGAAGGAGAAGGAGAGAGAAACTAGATGGAAGACTTTTCATCATCGTAAAGCTGCAGACAGACGAGGGAGGAAGATGCAGAGTGATGGCGAGCTGGAACATGGAGGATGGAGGAGGGAGGGGGGGGGGAGAAGGGAGGGAGGGAGGGAGGGAGGGAGGGAGGGAGGAAGGGAGGGAGGGAGGGGGAGAAATTGAGACGGACAGTTGTGCGATGACACCCGCAGCTCATCTGCTCACATTCTAGCGGCCTGACGGGTTCGTGTCCCGCCATCTGTGGCACGCAGAGCGGCGAGCGGCTGTCGGTCCACGACCCCCCCCCCCCTCCTCCCTCCTCCTCCTCCCCCTTCCTCCCTCCCTATCCCCCCCCCCCCCCCCCCCCCCTCCCCACCGGGCCAAATGAACCTGCTAGAACAACCGCTCTGCACAATCGGCTGTAATTGAAACCAGAATGTTCAGGATTTGATAAATTGCTCGACCCCCGCAGGAATGTTAAGGTTGTAAATTTCTTTTAGTGCATTTTGGCCGTGCTGAGGTGTGCAGAGGTGCAAGTGAAGTACATGTGTGTGTGTGTGTGTGTGTGTGTGTGTGTGTGTGTGTGTGTGTGTGTGTGTGTGTGTGTTAGTACAGCATCTCACGGGAAGTTACATTTAATTTTTGGTGCATTTAAAAAAAAAAGCAAGTGTTCGTAGAGCACGTGTTCTAGCGAGCGTATCCTAGTAGCATATCGAGCGTATCAACGTAGCCTAGCGAGCGTATCAAAGTAGCATAGCGAGCGTATCATAGTAGCATAGCGAGCGTATCCTAGTAGCCTAGCGAGCGTATCAACGTAGCCTAGCGAGCGTATCATAGTAGCATAGCGAGCGTATCAAAGTAGCATAGCGAGCGTATCCTAGTAGCCCAGCGAGCGTATCAACGTAGCCTAGCGAGCATATCAAAGTAGCCTAGCGAGCATATCAAAGTAGCCTAGCGAGCGTATCCTAGTAGCATATCGAGCGTATCCTAGTAGCCTAGCGAGCGTATCAACGTAGCCTAGCGAGCATATCAAAGTAGCCTAGCGAGCGTATCAAAGTAGCATAGCTGGCCACATATAGAAAGTTGTTTACGTACTTATTTTAAGCACAACTAGGATGTTTACGTGGTTTTCTCGCTCTAAACCTGAGCGGCAGTTTGAGATGAGAACATGTTGGTTACTGTCACGAAACGAGGATGAAGACGAGGAGGAGGAGGAGGAGAAAGATGGCGCTTTAAAGAGCAAGAGGATACCTCTGAATAGCTGAACGCTCGCTAGTAGAACACAACATTTAATGTGCTTGAAACGGTATAAAATGTGTGTGTGTGTGTGTGTGTGTGTGTGTGTGTGTGACCGGAGGGCACCTGGAGGTCAACGCAGCGTAAACAGAGGCCGCCGCGAGATTTACGATGTTTGCCGGCCGCTGCGACCGGCCGGCAGGTCTGCGCATTCTCAAGGAGCCTAATTGCTTTTTGCAGCTTTTCAATCAACCCGACTTTGTGGACATTGTTTTTGTATTACCTCCCCCCCTCCTCCCCCCTCCTCCTCCCCCCACCTCCCCCCTCCTCCTCCCCCCACCGTGTGTCGGTAGCTGCTCCCGCGTCGCTGTGACTCGAGTCTGAACGTAAGCAAAAGTCCAAAAAGCTCCGAGATTCTTTTCTTCTTCTTCTTCTTCTTCTCGTAATGAAGAGCAGACGTCGACTGAGAGGGAAACCCAGCAGCCCCACATGTGCTGGACAAGGAGAGCATGGACCCCCTCACACACACACACACACACACACACACACACACACACACACACACCCTCTCGCCTGTTGACAGTCGTTACCTGTGCCCCGACGGGCCCTCGCTGCCCCGAGATAAAACGAGCTCTATCCTGAGCCAGACGCATAAATATTTCTCTATTTTCCAAAATAGCTTTTAATTTTACAAGTTTTACGGCCCTGATATTAAGCGCATATGTTTTACAAGACGCCGTGTCCTCCGCCTCACCCCGCGCGCCCAGCTGAAGCTTTCTTTTCTTCAGTCTTCTAAAGAAAGAAGGGAGGAAAAGTTTAAAAGAAAATAAAAACATGTATGGAGAGAAATAATCCTGAGAAGGAGTTTGGTGTTTTTTCTTTGCTGCATAACTTTCTAAAGGTCAACATGTTGCACCTGGAAGTTATTTACTGGCTTTGCTGAGCTTTTTTTACCTGTTAGCATAGCGAGCGTAGCATAGCGAGCGTAGCCTAACGAGCATAGCCTAGCGAGCATAGCCTAGCGAGCTTGGTGTAGTGAGCGTGGCATAGCAGGCGTAGCATAGCGATCGTGGCAT
The DNA here is from genome assembly GCF_023055335.1 of Clinocottus analis. NCBI lineage: Eukaryota > Metazoa > Chordata > Actinopteri > Perciformes > Cottidae > Clinocottus > Clinocottus analis. The sequence continues at coordinate 217,816 of NW_027176240.1, read as the reverse complement.
AGCAAACGTAGCATTGCGAGCATGGCAAAGCAAGCTTAGCATAGCGAGCGTAGAATAGCTACTGAATATAACAAGCCTGGCATAGTGAGCATGCGAGCGGAGACTACCGAGAGTAGCATAGTGAGCGTGGGATAGCGAACGTAGCATAGCGAGCGTAAACCACCGAGCGTGGCACAGCGATCTTAGCATAGCGAGTGTAGCATCACAAGCATGACATAGTGAACGTAGCATTGTTGGCTGTGCTACACCTCCTCAGCAAGTCATTTTTTTAAAGGATGTTCATCATCAACAATGTTCAGTCATGCTACAACATGCTACAACATGCTACAACATGCTACAACATGCTACATGAGAGAGTTACGAGTCCCACATGTTTTTAAACTTTACAGCGTATCTGCAGCTCTTAACCTCCCCATGACCTCTCTCTCTTTCTCTCTCTCTCTCTCTCTCTTTCTCTCTCTTTCTCTCTCTCTCTCTCTTTCTCTCTCTTTCTCTCTCTCTTTCTCTCTCTTCCTCTCTCTTCCTCTCCTCCACTTCCCCAACATGTGCTCCAGCGACCACTTTCAGGAGAAACTTCTTGATTCATCTTTCAAGCAACAGACTTTTTCATTTCGTCGGCGTGACGTCGAGCTCGCCGGACTCGGAAACGCCCGCGAGAGCGAGCGGACCAGAAGGTTTTGAACTTCACGAGGAGACGCTTCAATGTCCTGACGTCATGAAATACAAACACCTGAGTAATATAATCAAGGTCATAATTAAAGGGGCCTAATATATAAACATAGCCGAGCTAGCTAAAGTAGTTACTTCAGAGCTCTGCGACTGTCGACCGAAACATTCAGAACGTTCAGGAACATATTATTTATCGAAAACAAAGTATGTGTATGAATAAATAAACATATGAATACGAGGGAGAGAGAAAAGAAGACGACATTCTCAGCTGGACGTCTCATTTCAGGAGCGAAACAGACATCAGAAGCCGGCGCTGCTGAGATGAAACGCGTCACTATAAATCCCGCCGGCGGCTCAGATTCATCAGTTGCGTCTCCTCTGGTCTGAAAGCGTCTCGCGAGGATTTACGACCGAGGAACACAACGGAGCGACGGGGAGCGCGACGCTAGCGACGCTAGCGACGCTAGCGACGCTCCGGGGTCGAGGCGGCGGCTTCCAGATGAAGGACGAAAGAACAAAATGTGAAATGTTCCTGCAGAAAAACTCAGATTGATTCTGTCTGCTGCTTTCTGTGTTCACCGGTTTTCAGCTTTCTAGTGACGCCGGAGAGAAGGAGCCCAGAGTGGTTTGTGGGAGTTTTCTACAGCTGCTGCTCTGACAACCAGATGTTTGAAAGCTTTTATTCTGGAAGAGAGAAAAAAATAAATGATCATCTTTTGAAAACAGGAAGTGAGACATCACAGATGTCTGCAAGAAAAAATGTATTTGGGATAAACAAAAAGAAATGTGAGTTAAAGTTGAGGCCTGAAAGCAGAGACGACCACCTCCTGACCACCAGGGGGCGACTCCTCTGGTTGTATAGAAGTCTATGCTTCATGTGTTAAAGCTGCATTCTCTCTCCTGACCACCAGGGGGCGACTCCTTTGGTTGTATAGAAGTCTATGCTTCATGTGTTAAAGCTGCATTCTCTCTCCTGACCACCAGGGGGCGACTCCTCTGGTTGTATAGAAGTCTATGCTTCATGTGTTAAAGCTGCATTCTCTCTCCTGACCACCAGGGGGCGACTCCTCTGGTTGTATAGAAGTCTATGCTTCATGTGTTAAAGCTGCATTCTTTCTCCCGACCACCAGGGGGCGACTCCTCTGGTTGTATAGAAGTCTATGCTTCATGTGTTAAAGCTGCATTCTCTCTCCTGACCACCAGGGGGCGACTCCTCTGGTTGTATAGAAGTCTATTTACTTACGTCTTTGGGCAAACAACTTAGTTATGTTCAGGCAACAGAACGGTGGACTTAGCTTGAGGAAAAGAACGTTTCTGGTACATCATGATTTTCGTTAATGTTTAAATAAAGTTTTGCAGTCGACTTTTCAACGACTGTGAACAGATTAAAAAACATGTAAAATGACACGTTTTCAGTTTTGTTTACAGACTTAAAGACAGACTTTGTTTACAGACGAAAGGAAAACCATCTGCAGCTCGGTGGAGTTCAATATCTTTCCAGTGAGTAACTGTGGGAGACAAGATACGACCGTATCATCCAGATGCGTTCCAGAGCTCCTCGGTAAGTGCCCTCTCATTATCTCCAGTGGTGAGAATCTGACAACAAGCGGGTTCCAGGTTCCAGGTCCACGTGTTTTTTTTAGCTAGAAGAAAACACGTAAACCCGCAGCTTTGTTTAGCGGCTCGCTCGTTCTGTTTGCTGTTCGTCAACTTCAACGAGCAACGTCCCCAAAATATAAAAACACAACAATCTCTGAGATTATCACAGCAGTTAAAGGGGAAACACAAAGATGTTTACGGAGGAAAAGCTGAAACCAGAAAACCAGAAACGTCTTCCTCCCACCCAGAGGCAACGTTTAAGTGCCTTGCTCATTGCCTCAACCGAACTGTCTTTATTTAGTTGCCTAAACATAACTGTCTGGTGGTTTAGTTGCCTCAACCTAAAAGTTGGTGGTTTAGTTGCCTCAATCTTAAAGTTGGTGGTTTAGTTGCCTCAATCTTAAAGTTGGTGGTTTAGTTGCCTCAATCTGAAAGTTGGTGGTTTAGTTGCCTCAATCTTAAAGTTGGTGATTTAGTTGCCTCAATCTTAAAGTTGGTGGTTTAGTTGCCTCAATCTTAAAGTTGGTGATTTAGTTGCCTCAATCTGAAAGTTGGTGGTATAGTTGCCTCAATCTGAAAGTTGGTGGTTTAGTTGCCTCAATCTAAAAGTTGGTGGTTTAGTTGCCTCAATCTGAAAGTTGGTGGTTTAGTTGCCTCAATCTTAAAGTTGGTGATTTAGTTGCCTCAATCTGAAAGTTGGTGGTTTAGTTGCCTCAATCTAAAAGTTGGTGGTTTAGTTGCCTTAATCTAAAAGTTGGTGGTTTAGTTGCCTCAATCTGAAAGTTGGTGGTTTAGTTGCCTCAATCTGAAAGTTGGTGGTTTAGTTGCCTCAATCTGAAAGTTGGTGGTTTAGTTGCCTCAATCTAAAAGTTGGTGGTTTAGTTGCCTCAACCTAAATAAAAGAATAAAGGGTAGTTGCCAAAGACCTGCGGTTTCTTCTCTAACCAGAGATTTCTCTTTGACTCTTTTTCACAGTAAAACTCTTCAGGACGTTTTCACCAGGAAGCAGGAGAGGAGCGAGAGTTTAGGCAACTCCCCCCCCCCCCCCCCCTCTTTATTCCTCACCCCCCCTCCCCCCCTTATGGGGACAAATTGGTGTCAAGTGTGTGTTTGCAGGAGGATTAGTGTGTTTTCTTTGCGTTGCCGAGGACAAAAACAGCTTGAGCCCCTGAAACGTCCTCAGAACTCTCAGAGACGCTCGTGTTTACGACGCAGCGGACGGCTAATCTCCAGCCCTAATCTGTGTGAACGCTCACGCGAGTAATCTGAAGCCAGAGCTGCAGGTTCCTGATATTCACAGAGATGCAACAGGAACAAATGTGAAGCGTCGCAGGAGATTTAGAATATCTACGATCTTCTGAGCAACGTCAGCACATTGCAGCGGTATTAACCCTTCAAGCACCTTCAAGCAGCTTCAAGCACTTTCAAGCACCTGCAAGAACCTTCAAAAAACTTCAAAAACTCCACCTTGGCAAAACAACTGAGTTGAGTTTGTGTTAAAGCTGCATTCTCTCTCCTGACAACCAGGGGGTGACTCCTCTGGTTGTATAGAAGTCTATGCTTCATGTGTTAAAGCTGCATTCTCTCTCCTGACCACCAGGGGGCGACTCCTCTGGTTGTATAGAAGTCTATGCTTCATGTGTTGAAGCTGCATTCTCTCTCCTGACCACCAGGGGGCGACTCCTCTGGTTGTATAGAAGTCTATGCTTCATGTGTTAAAGCTGCATTCTCTCTCCTGACCACCAGGGGGAGACTCCTCTGGTTGTATAGAAGTCTATGCTTCATGTGTTGAAGCTGCATTCTCTCTCCTGGCCACCAGGGGGCGACTCCTCTGGTTGTATAGAAGTCTATGCTTCATGTGTTAAAGCGGCATTCTCTCTCCTGACCACCAGGGGGCGACTCCTCTGGTTGTATAGAAGTCTATGCTTCATGTGTTAAAGCTGCATTCTCTCTCCTGACCACCAGGGGGAGACTCCTCTGGTTGTATAGAAGTCTATGCTTCATGTGTTAAAGCTGCATTCTCTCTCCTGACCACTAGGGGGCGACTCCTCTGGTTGTATAGAAGTCTATGCTTCATGTGTTAAAGCTGCATTCTCTCTCCTGACCACCAGGGGGCGACTCCTCTGGTTGTATAGAAGTCTCTGCTTCATGTGTTAAAGCTGCATTCTCTCTCCTGGCCACCAGGGGGCGACTCCTCTGGTTGTATAGAAGTCTATATAAATCGATCGATCAGCCTTCAAGCTCTTCGCC
>NW_027176240.1:207500-210698 GCF_023055335.1 Clinocottus analis | reverse complement strand
TTTACTTATTACTTACCTGCATTTATCCACATTTTTATACTTCACTTGTGTAGTTAAATGTTCTTTGTTGTTGTTGTTGTTGTTGTTGTTGTTGTTGTTATGAGTCACCTTCCACCAGGACAAAGTCCTCGTTTGTACAAACTTTCTTGGTAATTAAACGCTCTGATCGTGATGTCCTGTGAACGCAGCAGCTGTCGCGCGCGCTGCAGACGGAGGGTCATGTTCATTGAGACGTTCTCGTCCTCCACAGCGTCGTCTCTGTGCTCTTCACGTGAACGCAGCGTCCCTGACGCATGAGGAACCCTTTGTTTAAGAAGAAATACACAGTCTATCCACACGCACGACCACAAACACACACACCTCCTCGACGGCGTGCTCTTCACACGCGTGTTGACGTTGCTCGGAGCGTTCGCACATGCTTTCCGCCTCGACGGAAAACAAAAACGATTGACAATGTTTGAAAATGGCCTCGACAGCGTGAATACAGAAGTGACAGCGCGCCGCCGCGAGCAGGGGGGGGGGGGGGGGGGGAGGGGGGAGGGGGGGAGACGGAGACGCAAAAGAGTGAGAGTCAAAGAAATGAAGGTTGTCGAGAAGTTGCTCTCTGTGGAGCGACGGAGTGAGAAGAGATGACGAGAGACGGAGAAGATGAAACCAGAGAGCTGAGAAAGAACAAAGAAGTATCACGACAAACACGATGTGTAGTGTCACCACGGTAAGGCAACTAAACCAGCAAGTTAGGTTGAGGCAACTAAACCAGCAAGTTAGGTTGAGGCAACTAAACCAGCAAGTTAGGTTGAGGCAACTAAACCAGCAAGTTAGGTTGAGGCAACTAAACCAGCAAGTTAGGTTGAAGCAACTAAACCAGCAAGTTAGGTTGAGGCAACTAAACCAGCAAGTTAGGTTGAGGCAACTAAACCAGCAAGTTAGGTTGAGGCAACTAAACCAGCAAGTTAGGTTGAAGCAACTAAACCAGCAAGTTAGGTTGAGGCAACTAAACCAGCAAGTTAGGTTGAAGCAACTAAACCAGCAAGTTAGGTTGAGGCAACTAAACCAGCAAGTTAGGTTGAAGCAACTAAACCAGCAAGTTAGGTTGAAGCAACTAAACCAGCAACAGTTAGGTTGACGCAACTAAACCAGCAAGTTAGGTTGAGGCAACTAAACCAGCAAGTTAGGTTGAAGCAACTAAACCAGCAACAGTTAGGTTGAAGCAACTAAACCAGCAAGTAAGGTTGAAGCAATTAAACCAGCAACAGTTAGGTTGAAGCAACTAGAAGTTGTCTGGTCTGCCAGAAATGGGAGTGTTCGTGATGTTTGGTGGTGGAGGGTCTTCCCAGCGGTCCGTCTTCCTCTGCTGGGTCCTGAACCAGCATCAAAGGTCGTTCCGCTCAGCGTTCCCTCAAACTTCAGTTCACACGATGTCTAACCGACTTTTTTTGTGTTTTTTCCTTCGAAAGACAGCAACATGTTCACACGTCTGGTGGCAACGCAACAAAATGAACTTCAGTTGGGTTCAGGCAACGAGGAAAAGATCGTCGTTTGGGGTTAAAACAACAAGTTAAGTGACAAATAAATCCAATATTTGACTTCTCTCTTCATGCAGAGATCCACACTGAAAGAATTTCCTTTTGCGCCAAAAATGAGTTTTCTGTCCGTCGGAAATTTCTCGAACACTGGAGACCTCCTGATTCCTCTCCTGATTCCTCTCCTGATTCCTCTCCTGATTCCTCTCTTGATTCCTCTCTTGATTCCTCTCCTGATTCCTCTCTTGATTCCTCTCTTGATTCCTCTCTTGATTCCTCTCCTGATTCCTCTCTTGATTCCTCTCTTGATTCCTCTCTTGATTCCTCTCCTGATTCCTCTCTTGATTCCTCTCCTGATTCCTCTCTTGATTCCTCTCCTGATCCCTCTCAACCTTTCACTTGAATCCGAAGGATCCCGTGGAGGATCGAGGTGTCTTAAGAGACGTTTTTCTCGCTCTCCAAGAAACAAACATCTTTTACTTCCTCGGGTAAAACAGAAAGAAAAAAAAGAGAAACTGCTGCTCGCTGTCTCTCCATTTCCTGCCCTGAGCAACCCCACTTAGTGGCTCGTCCTGCGGGAGCCTTTTCTTGGCAAACAGGGCTGTTTACTTGACTGAATCGGGGCCCTCACTTCAGCGGGTTCGTCTAATTAAAATGTTGCAAACGCGTCGAGCAGTAGGTGTTTTATTTAACAGCTAATTGTGCTGACGCCAGGGACCCGGGTATTTCTTATGCATACACTTTCCAGCATCTCGGGGAAGGAACACAACAGCACACACACACACACACACACACACACACACACACACACACACACACACGGGAGATCAGTTTCTTGCTCATCGGTGGGATGCATTTTAAGCAGTCAGGAGTATCGAGTTAATCAGCGAGGATTCAGCGAGGGCATCAGGTTGCCTTTCAACAGCGGAGGACGTGTGTGATTAACGCGGCGCTCCCCGGTGGACTGAGCCCAATAATTGTCTTGTTTACCAACAGGTGTTTTTAATCTAGACGCAGGAATTAACAATCCTTGTTTGCGAGCGGCGCTCGGGGATTTGTCATGTTTGAGACGTGTAATGACTTGTCGTCAACAGCCTGCGGCGTCCTAATTGAGCGTTTAGAGCCTTCACAGCCTTCACAGAGGGGGCGTGGCTGTGTTCAGAGGGGGCGTGGCTGTGTTCAGAGGGGGCGTGGCTGTGTTCAGAGGGGCGTGGTTGTGTTTAGAGGGGGCGTGGCTGTGTTTAGAGGGGGCGTGGCTGTGTTGAGAGGGGCGTGGCTGTGTTCAGAGGGGGCGTGGCTGTGTTCAGAGGGGGCGTGGCTGTGTTCAGAGGGGGCGTGGTTGTGTTTAGAGGGGGCGTGGCTGTGTTTAGAGGGGGCGTGGCTGTGTTCAGAGGGGGCGTGGCTGTGTTCAGAGGGGGCGTCGCTCTTTGGTGGATGAATGTTTACAAAACAACACGTTCAAGCTGCTGCACAATTATGGCCGAAAAAATTATGATTATAATTATTTTAATTTTTTTTGTCAATATTGAGATTCCAATTGATAATTTGATTTTAAGGTCAAAATCATTTTTATTGCCCTTTCAAATAAATAAAAAAACTGGTTTTCACTTCCACGTTGTGCTCCGTTCCTGCTGATGAACTCATCTTTGCATAAAAAAAGACAGGTTTTTATTTA
>NW_027176240.1:172500-205000 GCF_023055335.1 Clinocottus analis | reverse complement strand
GATTTTTCTTTCCAGGCCTTAATATACACAGTTTATATAAGCATGCATCAATTAAACATGTATGTTTTTAATATATATATATATATATATATATATATATATATATATATATGTATATATATATATATATATATATATATATATATATATATATATATATATATATATATATATATATATATATATATATATATATATATATATATATATATGTATATATTCATTTAATAGTTGGTTGAAATAAAGTGAATTTACCCACATGCAGTTGGATTTAGGGCAATGGTTCCCAAGATAGGGGTCAGATCCCCATAAAAGTCGCGAGATCCATCTAAAGGTTTGCGAGAGATTCATCAGGATATTAAAAAAAGAAGATTTCCTTCTAATTGTTTCTTTTATTGTTGTCGATTAGTGGATAGCTTTAACTTCTTCGGTCGTCTAAAAAACATTGAAATAAAACAATCAGAGAAGGGAATCACACATGAGGGAAAGTAGTTATTTCATATATATATATATATATATATATATATATATATATATATATATATATATATATATATATATATATATATATATATCAAGTCTGCAAGGGCCCATCAGAGGGCGCTATTGTCACATAACACACGAGTCTCCTTGAGTAACTAATGATCATACATTGTAAATATTATTGAGACAATAATACGGACATAAATAAGAGGAAATGGGATATATAAATGGTATAATTAGTAATAATTGCAAATAATGGCCAGTGATGACAAGTGGAATCAATAACTCTGTTACACAAACACCCGGATGCAGCCTTTGTTGTTGTGGGAGACTTCAACCACCATCGTGTCAACATCGATAACATTTGTATATAACATTTGTATATTAATTTAAGGCCCAGAAGGATCCATGCGATCCGAAAGTTGGGACCGTGGCCGTTGGTCAGAGGTGGAGTACCCTTACCCCGCACCTTAACTCGATACCTTAAACTAAACCCCTTAGCCCTACCCCTAAACCCTATACCCTGACCCCATATCTCCAGCCATGGAAAACAGATGGATCAACTGTCATACCGCTGAATACAAACAGAAGACTCAGGAACCATCAACACGTCTTTCTGATGCTGAACATATTTATTTCAGAAGCGGCTCCAGTTGAAGAAGTCTGGTCCAACTGCAGCTCTTCAGGTTCGCTCTGAACTACTAGAGTCTCACTTGACACACAGCAGATCTATATTGATGACAGTTGTCATCGTTCCTGAGGATGACTCCTGCACTAACATTCATACGGTCTGTGTTTTTCATCTCAGCATAATTATGATCAGACCAACAACCCTCTGGTCAGCTGGTTTACGACGCTCCAGTCTTAATAAATATAACAGATATCTATAAGTCCTTCATTCAACTATTGATACTATTATTTTTATGCATCACATGTATTTATTACATCGTAAGAGTCAAATCTGAATCTGCAGCATAATAAGTAATATTTGTCAGCCAGGTTAATGCAGTACTACAACATGTTACTCTGAGGTAAAAGTACACAGTGAGTAGTAAACATGTATTTTTGGTGGATGATTAGTGAGAATAGTAACATAATTCAATAATTCAATAACGCATGTTTCTCTCTGTGATTTCCTTGTAAACACATTAGAGGCACAAACATTCACTTCTTACCCGTTCCAGTCCGATCCAGTAAAGATGTCTTACATTGCTAGCCCTGTACATGACACATCCCACATGACTCAGCTCAATGAGGCTGTGGATTGATACCAGATCTCCACCTGTGAAGCTCCTACATAATTTCTGCAATCCAAAGAAATAAAGAGGATTATTCTTCATCCTAATTCCCTCATCTGAACTTTCTTGTCCTGACCTTGAAGTCATGAAGGCTGTTCACGACCCCTTACCTTCTGCTCTGAGGAGAATACACTAGAGCACCCTTAAAAACATAAATATCACTTCAATTCCTTATAATTCTTTGGTCTTCAAATGTTCTCAAAATTGAATCTGAACTTTTTGCTAATTCTTGCTCTTGGTAAATGAGCCTTCAAAGCTGTACCCGCTTCATCAAAACACCTGATTATACTTGAGAGTAACTGGACTTCTCATTTCAATAAATACAGCTTCTTCCTCTTTCCTCACATCTTCTAAGGAAACAATGAGACAGTGTGAACAGGATGAGGTCAAATGTGCTGTCTGTAATCTGCTGTGTGTTAGTTTTAATCACCTTTGCCGTCATTTGATTACGTTTGCCAAGGTAAGCCTTCACACAGCGGTCTTTGCCAAGCTGGTACCAGCCTGGTTGACCCATGTTCCTTCTACACGGTGTGGCCGGATATTTCGTCTTACACATTGAACCAGGATTCACTGTTTCACAGAAGAAGAAAATAGTTGCTATTAGTTTTGTGTTCCTGGTGTCTGTGTAGATATTTTCTGACTGTTTGGTTCTTACATGCAGAGACCGACATGGACATCAGCACCACCAGAAGAAAGACGGCAGTCATCACAACAGGACGCATGGCTCAGGATTCACTGACTCTCACAGCACTATGCAACTGGAATATCACCTGGAAAAGACACACCGTTCAACTCCATTACAAGACAACAAGACAAGTGTCATTCTGTTCTCCTAAAGCCTCCACCGAGAGACAAAGAGCACTCACCTCAAGTGTTTCTCCCTCGTTTCATCTCAATCGAACGCTCTGTTTAAATACCTTTCACAGCCATGACTAAGGGTTTGCATGTTTAAACATTTACCTACTTAAAACACACTTGTTTAACTTCCACGTCATCCCTGAAGCAGGATCCACCTCCACAGTAAGAACATTACATAATGAAGCACCCATACACAAACAAAGCACTTATTCAATAGTAGGTTGTGTATTAACTGGTTCATGAATTGCAGCTCTATGAATGTTTTCTAAATGTTGATATGTGGATGTAACGGCCTGTATAGGACTCACTAAAAGAGTTCTCAAAGTCTATATTTCTGAGACTAAAACAACCAGCAGAACCGGAAATCTGTTCTCGTCAGAAGAGCTGATATTACAAAATATAATAATAATGTATATTATTTATATCACGTTTTCAAAGGTGCTCGAGGCACTGTACATCTCTGCTTGCTGTGTGAGCGCTTCAGGGTGAGGATGTTCCTGCAGAAAACTTGAACAACGATGAAAGCAAACAAAAGAGTCAACTGTCTATTCTAATGAGTAAAGTTAAACACAGTGCTGCTGTTTTTAAAGACAGTTTTATTCTTCTTCTCTTTTACTATCCAACTGCCAACAATGATGAGCAACTGGTGCCACTCAGCAGTCCATGAGATGTCCAGCTGACATCAGCTGACCATCACTGACCATCAAGCCAGCAGGTTTCCATCTGAATATAGTGCAGCGTTTAACCCCATGTTGACCAGGGCCCTGTTCCACGTACCTGGTTTACTGATAGAGCAGGATAATTTCCAGGATTAGATGACGTAGATCTGGATTTTCGGTTGCACAAAGCCAGTTTAGATCAATCACCATGGCAACACATTGAAATCTGGCCCGGAGCAGGGCCCTGTTCCACGTACGTGGTTCAACAGATCCGATTAAAAGTCCTGTTATCCAGCTTAACCTAACGAGATGATTGACTACAGGATATGTCGGTTCCCTGAAGGTGGATCTGCCCACAAACGCTCTCGTTCATTCTAACCAGACGTCAGTTCTCAGGATAACTCTGCGTGCCCGCTGCTCTTCAGCAGGGAGAAAAGTCAAACGCCAAATTCATGATGTTAATGCCACCAACGAAAGCACAAATATTCACACAAACTGAATGTGTGCAGACATATATATATATATATATATATATATATATATATATATATATATATATATATATATATATATATATGGACTGCTGAGTGGCACTAGTTGCTCATCATTGTCGGCAGTTGGAAAGTAAAGGAGAAGAAGAATGAAAAACAGCAGCAGCGTGTCTCATTAGAATAAACAGTTGATGTGTTTGCTTTCAACATTGTGTAAGTGTTCTGCAGGAACATCCTCACCCTGCAGCGCTCACACAGCAAACAAGTTGAAGGGTGGAGTCAGCTGGTCATGTCACTTCTAATAATAATAATGTGTGTTATGTGTATAGCAAAGTAAGCTGGCTGGGATCTTTCTCTGTCTCTCACTTTCACCTTTTGAGCTTGTAGCTTAATTTATTTCTCAGGCGATTAAAACAACCCAGAACACATGTGGGGTCTCCCCATGCGGTCCAACCTTGAGCCACGTTGGGACTGACTGATATTTTTTTAATCGAACCCGAATGTATTTCTTATTTTCTCACTCATACAGACATTTATTAATTAATGTCTGCACACACACATTCAGTCTCTCTGAATATTTGTGCTTTCATTGGTGGCATTAACTTACATTAAAGCTCATATGACGGACACGTTCAAGCATGTGTTCCTGTTTTGAATTTAGAAAAAAAAACACTTCATTTCCACCTTCTATCTTATCTAAATAAGTGTATATTTGTTAATAAGAACACTAGAGGTTGTGTTTAAAAATGATTGTTTGTTTGCTTTGTCAGTTTTGGAGCGTATTACAAAGAGGTCGCCTCTAATGTGATGAAGCGTGATCTGCTTTGACTCCAGTCTGCCAGCAGATGTCACTGTTCTTCTGATATCCACCAGTGTGTGTGTGTGTGTGTGCGTGTGCGTGTGTGTGTGTGTGTGTGTGCGTGTGTGAGTGTGTGTGAGTGTGTGTGAGTGTGTGTGCGTGTGTGTGTGTGAGTGTGTGTGCGTGTGTGTGTGTGTGTGTGTGCGTGTGTGTGTGTGTGTGTGTGTGCGTGTGTGTGTGTGTGTGAGTGTGTGTGAGTGTGTGTGTGTGAGTGTGTGTGAGTGTGTGTGTGTGAGTGTGTGTGTGTGTGTGTGTGTGTGTGTGTGAGTGTGTGTGAGTGTGTGTGTGTGTGTGTGTGTGTGTGTGTGTGAGTGTGTGTGTGTGAGTGTGTGTGTGTGTGTGTGAGTGTGTCAGCTGCCAGACGAGGAAACATGTTTTAAGAGACGTGACGCCACGTAAAGCGACGTTGGTTTCTGATGTCTGCTGCCGACTGACAGCTGATCAGATCTGACAAAAGAGACTCAAATTATTTAAACTGAAATTCTGTGCACAGTTTTTCCTTTTTTTTTAAGAGCTGATGGAGTTTGTGTCTGTAAACATAATCAAAGTAACAGAGTTGTTTTCTGTTGTTGTTTTTTGAAATAAAAATGCTCTTCAATCATTGCTAAAAATGATTGTATGTTTTCATTTGATTTTTTGGTTTCAAACCACTACTTATATTAATAAAGTCATCACTGAGTGGAGATGTGTTCTCTGTCTGTCACCTGTTTAACAAACTGCATGAGTATTTATATACTGTGTTGTGTCCTGCTTATACACACAGGGTCGAGTTCTATCGCCTTATTTATTCATTATTTACATTGGTATGTTCTGAAATTCTGATTGTGACATCATTATAAAATAACCATACATGTTGTAAAAGTCTTTCCTCCCTCCAGCTCTCTGATCATAATAACAAACATAATACAAGTTATTGAGGGAAAGAGCAGTTCAAATCTTTGAAGACAATAGTTTGTTGTTATTTTGTTGTTCAGATCTACAATGAACACATATTTTAATCAGATGGTGAATCAGAAAACACTCTAATATATAACTTGAGCTTATTCTGTGATCGTCTTCACTCTGGTATGAAACTCCAGCGATCAGTCAGCTGCAGCGTCCAATCAGATAACAGATGAACATTGAGGGGGCGTGTCCAGCGTTAAACACTTCCTGGAAGCTCTCTCTGATGGCTCCTCGATCATGACTCCTCTGATTTCCCTCCTTGGTCCTCAGAGCAGAAAAAGAGCTTTGGGACAACCGGCAAGACGGCGACGCAGAACCGGTTCAATCGAGGAGCGAGGAGACGACAGTTTAGAAAATTGCGACGAACCTTTAGTCTTTGTACTTTCAGTTTTCAATTCAGCTGATTTTGTCAAGCCCAAAATCACAAATACACGATTTGTCTCGGAGGGCTTTACAATGTGTACTCATGACATCCTGTCCCAGGACATCGGATCAGGAACAACTCCCCAAATAAAGACAGTAAAAACCCTTTCACGAGGAAACAGGAAGAACCTTCATAGAGCAGCAGAGGAGGATCCTCTCCTGCATGGACACAAGCAGATGTCATGTGACTACAATGAGCATCGTAACATATTACATTACATGAACATGACAGATGTTATTCATGTGAGTAGTATACGCATGGTACACGACCCAGAGACCCACGGTCCATGTCAGCAGGAGGTCAAGAGGCGGGGCTTCAGCAGGGTCGTGGCAGGAGGCAGAACCGGGTCCAGACACAGTACTGAGCTCGGTTCCTCGTCCCAGGAGACCCGTACCTGCCACCGGCTCACCTTCTGCCTGCATCCACTTCCTGTTCTGAATCACCAGCTGTCAGCCAATGAAAACCCTCCTTCACCTCCATCCAACCCGCAGCAGCAATACAGCTATCAGGAGACCGTGATGCTCAGATTGATCGCTGCACACAAAGAGGAAACAAGTACATTCAAATATAATAAATGATATACTCTGTTGAATACATAAGAGAGATGTCTACAGATGTATTTGGGATTGTTGAAGTCATTGTGATATCGTTTGAAGGAGGACTGATTCTCGTGAGCATTATCTGGTTGTTATGTTGCTTCTGGGACTTTCTGAATTGTGTAACTTCATAGATTCAGTCGTTGTGGATCACCGTCATGATTCGCGTGACATTTCTACCTGTTGGTCACCTTCAATAACCTCCATGAGAAAACTCCCACGAGGGAATGTGACCCGACTCATTGTGTTGTCTTGAGAACTGTTGTTGTGTAGTTCTGACGTGAGTCAACACACGGACATCACAGGATCGTCGGCATGTTTGATTGACAGGTGAACAAACGATGCGGCCGAAGGCGTCACTGAAGCTCAGAGGAATGCTTCCTGCTAAACGGTCACTGCCCAAAAATTAAGCCGCAGGATGAAACAAGAATACCAAAGTGGAGAAAGACAATATTTAATTTGTGGTTCAAACACCTGAACATGAGTTCAACACTCAGTAGAAAAAATACATCAATGTTCAGAATGATAAATGATGCTCCTTTTAAAAAACCTCATGATTTCTGAATGATTTTGTAATGCGCACAAAAGGATACGTCCTCTTATGCGCAATACAATAACAGGTATTTGTCTGGAGGGAGGGAACCACTCCTTTGTCCTCCATGACGATCTATTTTTATGTCTTCATCATAACTTTGATTCACACAAAGAAGAACACGAATACCGCAGAACAAAAGAAGAAGGAGGGACTCTGGAGCCTTTTCTGTGACGCTTTGGAGGAGGGAACATGTTCACCGCCCCGACAACACGATCACAACATGTTTTAATGCAACAAACCTTTTGATTCCTCCATCTGTCAGTTTATAAAGAGAATAATGAAATGTCAACCACGCAACAACAATCACTTTGTTAGAACATTGGAAACAAAGTTCTATCTGTGCAAAAAAGTACTAATATTTGGCCAAACAACATGGCTCATTGCGCCTGAATCGACCTGTTTTACACCAAATATCTTTATAGGTAATAATAATAACTGAACCTGTGCAAATCAGAATGAGTGCAGGTGTGAGTCATCAGGTTGTGTCAGTGTTAGCGGCTGCAATGAGCTGCTTTCCTCTCCAAATCCTTTTAAAACGATGAGAAGTCAGTCAGGTTCACACACATGTTGACCAGTGGATTTACATGACTTTTAACCAAAAGTCTATGACTTTAAACAAAATTTACATGACTTTAATTTAATCTTCCATGACTTTAATTTAAATTTACATGACTTTTAATCAAATTTCCATGACTTTAAACCAAATGTTCATGAGCAAACATTGTGTGAAATGTGTGTGTGAACAGTACAAAGTGATAAAATGTAGTATTTAAACTAACAATGAGGATTCAAAGCATCCAGTAAACCTTAAATGACTCAAATGAATGAGAGACAATAGTTTATTAAAAGAATAAACATTTATATAGATGCCTGTATGTATGCTGCTGACATGTTGAAAGCAGATTCATTATGTATAACTAAATGAACGTTATGAACACATGAATATAACACATTTACACCACTTTTAATACACTTTAAGGTATTATTTTTTTCAAGGAATCTTCCATGCCTGGAAATAACTTGTAAAATCCCATGACTTTTTCAGGTTTTCCATGACAATTCAATAACCGCTTATCCTCTTTTTAATTATACTTTACAATTGAATTACTATTTTTTACTGGTTAAATCCATGAATCCAATTCATGTCATTTACAAGTGGGGGTTACGTCAACCTCCACTAAGAAGTTTTTTTTATACACTGCTGGGAAGTACTGAAAAGTGTGATATAGTAAATGATCTTTCGCTGTTTGCTCACAACTTTTTTTCATTTTTTTTCACGGTTTTAATCATATTTCCATTTTGGCCTGAAGTCGGCTTGTGACCTAAAGAAAACCTGTATGATCAACTGCAGTTTAATGTTTTTTATTCAAATATTAAATATATTATGATACAAATGAGGTTTTCTTTCTATTGATATTGAAGGAAAAATGACCAGTGTATATTTATAGTTCATGAAATATTGTAATTTAGGACTTGAACATCTATAAAATTGACACTTTCTGAGAACAATCTGAGGAATTAATGAGATGTTTTCTCGTGTCAATATGAATCTTATTGTTTTGTACTTTAACTGTATAGTATCACCTCGTCACATAATTCCTGTAATCATTTCAGGTATATGATTGGTTCAGCGTGTTTCATGGTGGTTATTTCTCTGCTGTGTCTTCCAGCTCATGGCTGCGTCGTTGCCTTCGGTATTCAGGTCTGTGATGTGCAGTCCTGCAGAACTTGTCTCCACATTGTCAGAGAGGAATGCTGCCGCTCTCAGGATGAAGAAGGGTGTGAGCTCAGGTATTGAGCCAATGAGCCAACATGTTGACAGCTGCCATTTAGAATATTATGATTTATTTGTATTTCTATTGTTTTCTATCTGAGTCACGTCAGAGCCGTCGCTGTGCTTCAGTATAAAGACCTTGAAGGTGTGGACAGTAACAGAAGAGGAGAGTTCTGACGCATGACACCTGTAACCTGTGAGTTACTCTGACATACACTGAAGCAGAAAGAGAGCGGACTAAGAACTTTTCATCTTACGTCTTTTCCTCTGGGGTGAGTACATCTGAACCCTACTGCTCACGCTGTCGGGACATCGGTCCATCCGAGCTTCACCTGCACACCTGAGCACCTGCAGTCGTCAGCTGATTGACCCCAAAGAGGTCAATATCAGCAAAAGCTTTGAGAAACATCATAAAACAAAGGTTACAGCTTTGATAAATATTATAAAACACAGGTTACACCAATCTATTTCGTGCCGAGTATCCAGATCCACTTTGTGTTAATTTAAGTGATCATATCGCTAACAATCATTTTTATACAAGCTGAGGAGTACTGAAAAAATGTGAGAAAATACTTTATTGATTTGTGCTTTGATTTTACTTTCATACCTGCTTTAGCCTTTTAAAAACCAGAGGATCCTAATCTGGATACTTTCTGTATTTTTTGCAAATAAAACATATAAATCACAAGAAAATATATTGATGTTAACACCAAAGCCTTTGCTACAAGAATCAGTCAGCCATTTAAAAAGAAAAACTCAAACAGAAAGAAAGATAATCATAAAAGTATAAAACAAAAAAAACAAACAAATCAGCCCAAAATCAGCATGTTTCCAGAACCAGCAACCGTTAGCTTGGTGCTATCAGAAAAATCCAGAAGCAAGACGATTCCACGCAGATTCCAGACATGCCTTCAAAACCCTTCCAGCTCAAAGAACCAGCGATATGAGCCAAAGAGCACAGAAACATGGATCGCTTTATTTGCAGTATTTGCTGTATAATCAGTTTAATAATTGTTAATGTGTGTGCTTGTTTTATTTTAAAAGGAAATATTGGTTGTTTTATAAATTTAAAACATTTTTTTTTTTTTAAACTGAATTTTTTTTTTTTTTCTTTTCCTCAAATGTGACTAAATGTTATAAATGTGAGCCCTCGCCTGACTTTTTTCTGTACTAAATCCTCTCTAACTTTGTTCTGCTTCACTTTATCAAAGTAAAAGAATGCAAAAATTATGTTAAAACTTTGATGTAGGATTTGGGAAAATTTAAAAGCTTATGAATGCATCATTTCAAGGTAAAAATCATGCTAAAAGGGCTTTTTTTCTAGGCAGACCTGAAACTTTACATTCCTTTTTAACCAGTAACACTTAGACTGATATTTACACATCTGAGCAAAACTTAACATTATACTTGTTTATCAACTCCAAGATTATTCAAATAGCTCGAGTGACGCAGAGACACAGACGTTTTAGTTTATGTCATTTTCAAGCAGAAACCTAAAAAGAGGCTCGGGGATAAAGGCCATATATATATATATATATATATATATATATATATATATATATATATATATATATATATATATATATATATATGTGTGTATATGTATGTATATACATATATATATATATATATATATATATATATATATATATATATATATATATATATATATATATATATATATGTATATATGTATATATGTATATATGTATATACATACATATACACATATACATAAAGTGAGAGGGGGGGAGAGAGACACAACTGAAGCTTTGATTCTGATTATTAAACAATTATCAATTCATCTTGATGCATTAAAATATTTCTACACGTTATTCATTTTTTCTCAATGTGACAGTATATTTGTAATGATAAATAATAATTTTTAAAAACTTCCATTATCTTTAATTATTTGCCTGTTCAAGTCCTCTGCTTTTCGTGGTACAGCAACAAGGCACACATTTACTTTCCATGAGCTCTAACGGAGAGAAGTCTTGAACAGACGAGGAGAAGACATTGTTGGGTGAGGTGTGGAGCATCAGGAGGAATTCCTCACACAGAGTTCAGTTTAAAACATTTGTTAAGAGTTAAACACAAAGGGAACAATAATTACAGAAAAGAAGATGATTCCTGCAAATATTGTTTTATCTATTAAAAAGTAATGAATGTAGCACAAAACGTTTTGACTTGATGTGTCTCTCAAAAAGTTTGTTTGATTTTATAGATTAAGAAAAACACAAGATGGAAGTTGCAACGAGAGCATCGATTGTGATGATTCTGATAAGTAAGTTGTTTGATGTTGAACGCAATTCTTTTAAAGATTCTGAAAAAAATACTGAAAAGTTCCTGTGACAAGAAACAATGACGTTTAAGGTGGAGTTGTTGCTGACATCTCATCCAATCTTTCTTATGAAAACTCATAATAGTGGCACATGCAACAACTCCGGCTGCGACCACAACTGCTGCGGCCCCAACAACAACAACAACTGCTGCCCCAACAACAACAACTAAGGCCACAACAACTGCTGCAACAACAACAACTGCGGCACCAACAACCACCACTGCTGCCCAAACAACCACCACTGCGGGTCCAACAACAACAACAACAGCCGCCACAATCACCACTGCGGCCCCAACAACAACAACTGCAGCCCCAACAACAACAACTGCGGCCTCAACAACTACAACAACGGCCGCAACAACTACAACTGCGGCCCCAACAACCACCACTGCGGCCCCAACAACAACAACTGCAACCCCAACAACCACCACTGCGGCTCCAACAACAACAACTGCGGCCCCAACAACCACCACTGCGGCTCCAACAACAACAACTGCGGCACCAACAACAACAACTGAAGCCCCAACAACAACAACTGCGGCCCCAACAACAACAACTGAAGCCCCAACAACAACAACAGTGGCCCCAACAACCACCACTGCGGCCGCAACAACAACAACTGCAGCCCCAACAACTACAACAGCGGCCCCAACAACAACAACAGCCGCCACAACCACCACTGCGGCCCCAACAACAACAACTGCAGCCCCAACAACTACAACAGCGGCCCCAACAACAACAACTGCAGCCCCAACAACTACAACAACGGCCGCAACAACCACCACTGTGGCCACAACAACTACAACAGCGGCCGCTGCCACAACAACTGCGGCCGCAACAACAACAACAGCCGCCACAACGACCACTGCGGCCCCAACAACAACAACTGCAGCCCCAACAACTGCGGCCCCAACAACCACCACTGCGTCCCCAACAACAACAACTGCGGCCCCAACAACAACCACTGCGGCCCCAACAACCACCACTGCAGCCCCGACAACAACAACTGCGGCCCCAACAACAACAACTGCGGCCCCAACAACCACCACTGCGGCCCCAACAACAACAACTGCGGCCCCGACAACAACTGCGGCCCCAACAACAACAACTGCGGCCCCAACAACCACCACTGCGGCCCCAACAACAACAACTTCAGCCCCGACAACAACAACTGCGGCCCCAACAACAACAACTGCGGCCCCAACAACAACCACTGCGGCCCCAACAACCACCACTGCAGCCCCGACAACAACAACTGCGGCCCCAACAACAACAACTGCGGCCCCAACAACCACCACTGCGGCCCCAACAACAACAACTGCGGCCCCGACAACAACTGCGGCCCCAACAACAACAACTGCGGCCCCAACAACTACAACTGCGGCCCCAACAACAACAACTGCGGCCCCAACAACAACAACTTCAGCCCCGACAACAACAACTGCGGCCCCTACAACAACAACTGCGGCCCCAACAACCACCACTGCGGCCCCAACAACAACAACTGCAACCCCAACAACCACCACTGCGGCCCCAACAACCACCACTGCGGCTCCAACAACAACAACTGCGGCCCCAACAACAACAACTGAAGCCCCAACAACAACAACTGCGGCCCCAACAACCACCACTGCGGCCGCAACAACTACAACTGCGGCCCCAACAACCACCACTGCGGCCCCAACAACTACAACAACGGCCGCAACAACCACCACTGTGGCCCCAACAACTACAACAGCGGCCGCTACCACAACGACAGCCGCCACAACGACCACTGCGGCCCCAACAACAACAACTGCGGCCACAACAACAACAACTGCGGCCCCAACAACAACAACTGCGGCCCCAACAACCACCACTGCGGCCCCAACAACAACAACTGCGGCCCCAACAACCACCACTGCGGCCCCAACAACAACAACTGCAACCCCAACAACCACCACTGCGGCTCCAACAACAACAACTGCGGCCCCAACAACCACCACTGCGGCTCCAACAACAACAACTGCGGCCCCAACAACCACCACTGCGGCTCCAACAACAACAACTGAAGCCCCAACAACAACAACTGCGGCCCCAACAACCACCACTGCGGCCCCAACAACAACAACTGAAGCCCCAACAACAACAACTGCGGCCCCAACAACGACCACTGCGGCCCCAACAACAACAACTGCGGCCACAACAACCACCACTGCGGCCGCAACAACTACAACAGCGGCCCCAACAACAACAACTGCGGCCCCAACAACAACCACTGCGGCCCCAACAAACACTGCAGCCCAAACAACAACCACCACTGCGGCTCAAACAACAACAACTGCGGCCCCAACAACCACAAATGCGGCCGCAACAACAACAACAGTGGCCCCAACAACCACCACTGCGGCCGCAACAACAACAGCCGCCACAACCACCACTGCGGCCCCAACAACAACAACTGCAGCCCCAACAACTACAACAGCGGCCCCAATGACAACAACTGCAGCCCCAACAACAACAACTGCAGCCCCAACAACTACAACAACGGCCGCAACAACCACCACTGTGGCCCCAACAACTACAACAGCGGCCGCTGCCACAACAACTGCGGCCGCAACAACAACAACAGCCGCCACAACGACCACTGCGGCCCCAACAACAACAACTGCAGCCCCAACAACAACAACTGCAGCCCCAACAACTGCAACAACGGCCGCAACAACCACCACTGTGGCCCCAACAACTACAACAGCGGCCGCAACAACAACAACTGCGGCCGCAACAACAACAACAGCCGCCACAACGACCACTGCGGCCTCAACAACAACAACTGCAGCCCCAACAACAACAACTGCGGCCCCAACAACCACCACTGCGTCCCCAACAACAACAACTGCGGCCCCAACAACAACCACTGCGGCCCCAACAACCACCACTGCAGCCCCAACAACAACATCTGCGGCCCCAACAACAACAACTGCGGCCCCAACAACAACAACTGCGGCCCCAACAACCACCACTGCGGCCCCAACAACAACAACTGCAGCCCCGACAACAACAACTGCGGCCCCAACAACAACAACTGCGGCCCAGACAACCACCACTGCGGCCCCAACAACAACAACTGCAACCCCAACAACCACCACTGCGGCCCCAACAACCACCACTGCGGCTCCAACAACAACAACTGCGGCCCCAACAACAACAACTGAAGCCCCAACAACAACAACTGCAGCCCCAACAACCACCACTGCGGCCGCAACAACTACAACTGCGGCCCCAACAACCACCACTGCGGCCCCAACAACAACAACTGCGGCCCCAACAACTACAACAACGGCCGCAACAACCACCACTGTGGCCCCAACAACTACAACAGCGGCCGCTACCACAACAACTGCGGCCGCAACAACAACAACAGCCGCCACAACGACCACTGCGGCCCCAACAACAACAACTGCAGCCCCAACAACAACAACTGCGGCCCCAACAACCACCACTGCGTCCCCAACAACAACAACTGCGGCCCCAACAACAACCACTGCGGCCCCAACAACCACCACTGCAGCCCCGACAACAACAACTGCGGCCCCAACAACAACAACTGCGGCCCCAACAACAACAACTGCGGCCCCAACAACAACAACTGCGGCCCCAACAACCACCACTGCGGCCCCAACAACCACCACTGTGGCTCCAACAACAACAACTGCGGCCCCAACAACAACAACTGAAGCCCCAACAACAACAACTGCGGCCCCAACAACCACCACTGCGGCCGCAACAACTACAACTGCGGCCCCAACAACCACCACTGCGGCCCCAACAACAACAACTGCGGCCCCAACAACTACAACAACGGCCGCAACAACCACCACTGTGGCCCCAACAACTGCGGCCGCAACAACAACAACAGTGGCCCCAACAACCACCACTGCGGCCCCAACAACAACAACTGCAGCCCCAACAACAACAACTGCAGCCCCAACAACTACAACAACGGCCGCAACAAGCACCACTGTGGCCCCAACAACTACAACAGCGGCCGCTGCCACAACAACTGCGGCCGCAACAACAACAGCCGCCACAACGACCACTGCGGCCCCAACAACAACAACTGCAGCCCCAACAACAACAACTGCAGCCCCAACAACTACAACAACGGCCGCAACAACCACCACTGTGGCCCCAACAACTACAACAGCGGCCGCTGCCACAACAACTGCGGCCGCAACAACAACAACAGCCGCCACAACGACCACTGCGGCCCCAACAACAACAACTGCAGCCACAACAACTACGACAGCGGCCGTAACAACAACAACAACTGCGGCCCCAACAACAACTGCAACCCCAACAACAACAACTGCGGCCCCAACAACCACCACTGCGTCACCAACAACAACAACTGCGGCTCCAACAACAACAACTGTGGCCCCAACAACAACAACTGTAGCCCCAACAACTACAACAGCGGCCGGAACAACAACAACTGCAGCCCCAACAACCACCACAGCGGCCGCAACAACAACAACAACAGCCGCCACAACCACCACTGCAGCCCCAACAACAACAACTGCAGCCCCAACAACCACCACTGCGGCCCCAACAACTACAACAGCGGCCCCAAAAACCACCACTGCGGCTCCAACAACTGCAGCCCCAACAACCACCACTGCGGCCCCAACAACAACAACTGCAGCCCCGACAACAACAACTGCGGCCCCAACAACAACAACTGCGGCCCCAACAACCACCACTGCGGCCACAACAACAACAACTGCAACCCCAACAACCACCACTGCGGCCCCAACAATCACCACTGCGGCTCCAACAACAACAACTGCGGCCCCAACAACAACAACTGAAGCCCCAACAACAACAACTGCGGCCCCAACAACCACCACTGCGGCCGCAACAACTACAACTGCGGCCCCAACAACCACCACTGCGGCCCCAACAACAACAACTGCGTCCCCAACAACTACAACAACGGCCGCAACAACCACCACTGTGGCCCCAACAACTGCGGCCGCAACAACAACAACAGTGGCCCCAACAACCACCACTGCGGCCGCAACAACAACAGCCGCCACAACCACCACTGCGGCCCCAACAACAACAACTGCAGCCCCAACAACTACAACAGCGGCCCCAACAACAACAACTGCAGCCCCAACAACAACAACTGCAGCCCCAACAACTACAACAACGGCCGCAACAACCACCACTGTGGCCCCAACAACTACAACAGCGGCCGCTGCCACAACAACTGCGGCCGCAACAACAACAGCCGCCACAACGACCACTGCGGCCCCAACAACAACAACTGCAGCCCCAACAACAACAACTGCAGCCCCAACAACAACAACTGCAGCCCCAACAACTACAACAGCGGCCCCAACAACAACAACTGCAGCCCCAACAACAACAACTGCAGCCCCAACAACTACAACAACGGCCGCAACAACCACCACTGCCGCCCCAACAACAACAACTGCAGCCCCAACAACAACAACTGCAGCCCCAACAACTACAACAACGGCCGCCACAACCACCACTGCGGCCCCAACAACAACAACTGCAGCCCCAACAACTACAACAGCGGCCCCAACAACAACAACTGCAGCCCCAACAACAACAACTGCAGCCCCAACAACTACAAGAACGGCCGCAACAACCACCACTGCGGCCCCAACAACAACAACTGCAGCCCCAACAACCACCACAGCGGCTCCAACAACAACCACTGCGGCCCCAACAACTACAACAGCGGCCCCAACAACCACCACTGCGGCCCCAACAACTACAACAGCGGCCCCAACAACCACCACTGCGGCCCCAACAACAACAACTGCAGCCCCGACAACAACAACTGCGGCCCCAACAACAACAACTGCGGCCCCAACAACCACAACTGCGGCCCCAACAACAACAACTGCGGCTCCAACAACAACAACTGCGGCCCCAACAACAACAACTGAAGCCCCAACAACAACAACTGCGGCCCCAACAACCACCACTGCGGCCGCAACAACTACAACTGCGGCCCCAACAACCACCACTGCGGCCCCAACAACAACAACTGCGGCCCCAACAACTACAACAACGGCCGCAACAACCACCACTGTGGCCCCAACAACTGCGGCCGCAACAACAACAACAGTGGCCCCAACAACCACCACTGCGGCCGCAACAACAACAGCCGCCACAACCACCACTGCGGCCCCAACAACAACAACTGCAGCCCCAACAACTACAACAGCGGCCCCAACAACAACAACTGCAGCCCCAACAACAACAACTGCAGCCCCAACAACTACAACAACGGCCGCAACAACCACCACTGTGGCCCCAACAACTACAACAGCGGCCGCTGCCACAACAACTGCGGCCGCAACAACAACAACAGCCGCCACAACGACCACTGCGGCCCCAACAACAACAACTGCAGCCCCAACAACAACAACTGCAGCCCCAACAACTACAACAACGGCCGCAACAACCACCACTGTGGCCCCAACAACTACAACAGCGGCCGCTGCCACAACAACTGCGGCCGCAACAACAACAACAGCTGCCACAACGACCACTGCGGCCCCAACAACAACAACTGCAGCCCCAACAACAACTGCAACCCCAACAACAACAACTGCGGCCCCAACAACCACCACTGCGTCCCCAACAACAACAACTGCGGCTCCAACAACAACAACTGTGGCCCCAACAACAACAACTGTAGCCCCAACAACTACAACAGCGGCCGGAACAACAACAACTGCAGCCCCAACAACCACCACAGCGGCCCCAACAACAACAACAGTGGCCCCAACAACCACCACTGCGTCCCCAACAACAACAACTGCGGCTCCAACAACAACAACTGTGGCCCCAACAACAACAACTGTAGCCCCAACAACTACAACAGCGGCCGGAACAACAACAACTGCAGCCCCAACAACCACCACAGCGGCTCCAACAACAACCACTGCGGCCCCAACAACTACAACAGTGGCCCCAACAACCACCACTGCGGCCCCAACAACAACAACTGCAGCCCCAACAACAACAACTGCAGCCCCAACAACCACCACTGCGGCCCCAACAACTACAACTGCAGCCCCAACAACAACAACTGCAGCCCCAACAACAACAACTGCAGCCCCAACAACAACAACTGCAGCCCCAACAACTACAACAACGGCCGCAACAACCACCACTGCGGCCCCAACAACAACAACTGCAGCCCCAACAACAACAACTGCAGCCCCAACAACGACAACAACGGCCGCCACAACCACCACTGCGGCCCCAACAACAACAACTGCAGCCCCAACAACTACAACAGCGGCCCCAACAACAACAACTGCAGCCCCAACAACAACAACTGCAGCCCCAACAACAACAACTGCAGCCCCAACAACTACAACAACGGCCGCAACAACCACCACTGCGGCCCCAACAACAACAACTGCAGCCCCAACAACCACCACAGCGGCTCCAACAACAACCACTGCGGCCCCAACAACTACAACAGCGGCCCCAACAATCACCACTGCGGCTCCAACAACAACAACTGCAGCCCCAACAACAACAACTGCGGCCCCAACAACAACAACTGCAGCCCCAACAACCACCACTGCGGCCCCAACAACTACAACAGCGGCCCCAACAACCACCACTGCGGCTCCAACAACAACAACTGCAGCCCCAACAACCACCACTGCGGCCCCAACAACAACAACTGCAGCCCCGACAACAACAACTGCGGCCCCAACAACAACAACTGCGGCCCCAACAACCACAACTGCGGCCCCAACAACAACAACTGCGGCTCCAACAACAACAACTGCGGCCCCAACAACAACAACTGAAGCCCCAACAACAACAACTGCGGCCCCAACAACCACCACTGCGGCCGCAACAACTACAACTGCGGCCCCAACAACCACCACTGCGGCCCCAACAACAACAACTGCGGCCCCAACAACTACAACAACGGCCGCAACAACCACCACTGTGGCCCCAACAACTGCGGCCGCAACAACAACAACAGTGGCCCCAACAACCACCACTGCGGCCGCAACAACAACAGCCGCCACAACCACCACTGCGGCCCCAACAACAACAACTGCAGCCCCAACAACTACAACAGCGGCCCCAACAACAACAACTGCAGCCCCAACAACAACAACTGCAGCCCCAACAACTACAACAACGGCCGCAACAACCACCACTGTGGCCCCAACAACTACAACAGCGGCCGCTGCCACAACAACTGCGGCCGCAACAACAACAACAGCCGCCACAACGACCACTGCGGCCCCAACAACAACAACTGCAGCCCCAACAACAACAACTGCAGCCCCAACAACTACAACAACGGCCGCAACAACCACCACTGTGGCCCCAACAACTACAACAGCGGCCGCTGCCACAACAACTGCGGCCGCAACAACAACAACAGCTGCCACAACGACCACTGCGGCCCCAACAACAACAACTGCAGCCCCAACAACAACTGCAACCCCAACAACAACAACTGCGGCCCCAACAACCACCACTGCGTCCCCAACAACAACAACTGCGGCTCCAACAACAACAACTGTGGCCCCAACAACAACAACTGTAGCCCCAACAACTACAACAGCGGCCGGAACAACAACAACTGCAGCCCCAACAACCACCACAGCGGCCCCAACAACAACAACAGTGGCCCCAACAACCACCACTGCGTCCCCAACAACAACAACTGCGGCTCCAACAACAACAACTGTGGCCCCAACAACAACAACTGTAGCCCCAACAACTACAACAGCGGCCGGAACAACAACAACTGCAGCCCCAACAACCACCACAGCGGCTCCAACAACAACCACTGCAGCCCCAACAACTACAACTGCAGCCCCGACAACAACAACTGCGGCCCCAACAACAACAACTGCGGCCCCAACAACCACCACTGCGGCCCCAACAACAACAACTGCAACCCCAACAACCACCACTGCGGCCCCAACAACCACCACTGCGGCTCCAACAACAACAACTGCGGCCCCAACAACAACAACTGAAGCCCCAACAACAACAACTGCGGCCCCAACAACCACCACTGCGGCCGCAACAACTACAACTGCGGCCCCAACAACCACCACTGCGGCCCCAACAACTACAACAGCGGCCCCAACAACCACCACTGCGGCTCCAACAACAACAACTGCAGCCCCAACAACAACAACTGCGGCCCCAACAACAACAACTGCAGCCCCAACAACAACAACTGCAGCCCCAACAACCACCACTGCGGCCCCAACAACTACAACAGCGGCCCCAACAACCACCACTGCGGCTCCAACAACTGCAGCCCCAACAACCACCACTGCGGCCCCAACAACAACAACTGCAGCCCCGACAACAACAACTGCGGCCCCAACAACAACAACTGCGGCCCCAACAACCACCACTGCGGCCCCAACAACAACAACTGCAACCCCAACAACCACCACTGCGGCCCCAACAACAACAACTGCGGCCCCAACAACAACAACTGCGGCCCCAACAACCACCACTGCGGCCGCAACAACTACAACTGCGGCCCCAACAACCACCACTGCGGCCCCAACAACAACAACTGCGTCCCCAACAACTACAACAACGGCCGCAACAACCACCACTGTGGCCCCAACAACTGCGGCCGCAACAACAACAACAGTGGCCGCAACAACCACCACTGTGGCCCCAACAACTACAACAGCGGCCGCTGCCACAACAACTGCGGCCGCAACAACAACAACAGCCGCCACAACGACCACTGCGGCCCCAACAACAACAACTGCAGCCCCAACAACAACAACTGCAGCCCCAACAACTACAACAACGGCCGCAACAACCACCACTGAGGCCCCAACAACTACAACTGCGGTCCCAACAACCACCACTGCGGCCCCAACAACAACAACTGCGGCCCCAACAACAACAACTGAAGCCCCAACAACAACAACTGCGGCCCCAACAACCACCACTGCGGCCGCAACAACAACGGCCGCAACAACCACCACTGTGGCCCCAACAACTACAACTGCGGCCCCAACAACCACCACTGCGGCCCCAACAACAACAACTGCGGCCCCAACAACAACAACTGAAGCCCCAACAACAACAACTGCGGCCCCAACAACCACCACTGCGGCCGCAACAACTACAACTGCGGCCCCAACAACCACCACTGCGGCCCCAACAACAACAACTGCGGCCCCAACAACCACCACTGCGGCCGCAACAACTACAACTGCGGCCCCAACAACCACCACTGTGGCCCCAACAACTGCGGCCGCAACAACAACAACTGCAGCCCCAACAACAACAACTGCAGCCCCAACAACAACAACTGCAGCCCCAACAACTACAACAACGGCCGCAACAACCACCACTGTGGCCCCAACAACTACAACAGCTGCCGCTGCCACAACATCTGCGGCCCCAACAACTACAACAGCGGCCCCAACAACAACTGCAGCCCCAACAACAACAACTGCAGCCCCAACAACTACAACAACGGCCGCAACAACCACCACTGTGGCCCCAACAACTACAACAGCGGCCGCTGCCACAACAACTGCGGCCGCAACAACAACAGTCGCCACAACGACCACTGCGGCCCCAACAACAACAACTGCAGCCCCAACAACAACAACTGCAGCCCCAACAACTACAACAACGGCCGCAACAACCACCACTGTGGCCCCAACAACTACAACTGCGGCCCCAACAACCACCACTGCGGCCCCAACAACAACAACTGCGGCCCCAACAACAACAACTGAAGCCCCAACAACAACAACTGCGGCCCCAACAACCACCACTGCGGCCGCAACAACAACGGCCGCAACAACCACCACTGTGGCCCCAACAACTACAACTGCGGCCCCAACAACCACCACTGCGGCCCCAACAACAACAACTGCGGCCCCAACAACAACAACTGAAGCCCCAACAACAACAACTGCGGCCCCAACAACCACCACTGCGGCCGCAACAACTACAACTGCGGCCCCAACAACCACCACTGCGGCCCCAACAACAACAACTGCGGCCCCAACAACCACCACTGCGGCCGCAACAACTACAACTGCGGCCCCAACAACCACCACTGTGGCCCCAACAACTGCGGCCGCAACAACAACAACAGTGGCCCCAACAACCACCACTGCGGCCGCAACAACAACAGCCGCCACAACCACCACTGCGGCCCCAAAAACAACAACTGCAGCCCCAACAACTACAACAGCGGCCCCAACAACAACAACTGCAGCCCCAACAACAACAACTGCAGCCCCAACAACAACAACTGCAGCCCCAACAACTACAACAACGGCCGCAACAACCACCACTGTGGCCCCAACAACTACAACAGCGGCCGCTGCCACAACATCTGCGGCCGCAACAACAACAACAGTGGCCCCAACAACAACAACTGCAGCCCCAACAACAACAACTGCAGCCCCAACAACTACAACAACGGCCGCAACAACCACCACTGTGGCCCCAACAACTACAACAGCGGCCGCTGCCACAACAACTGCGGCCGCAACAACAACAGTGGCCCCAACAACCACCACTGCGGCCGCAACAACAACAGCCGCCACAACCACCACTGCGGCCCCAACAACAACAACTGCAGCCCCAACAACTACAACAGCGGCCCCAACAACAACAACTGCGGCCCCAACAACAACTGCAACCCCAACAACAACAACTGCGGCCCCAACAACCACCACTGCGTCCCCAACAACAACAACTGCAGCCCCAACAACTACGACAGCGGCCGTAACAACAACAACAACTGCGGCCCCAACAACAACTGCAACCCCAACAACAACAACTGCGGCCCCAACAACCACCACTGCGTCCCCAACAACAACAACTGCGGCTCCAACAACAACAACTGTGGCCCCAACAACAACAACTGTAGCCCCAACAACTACAACAGCGGCCGGAACAACAACAACTGCAGCCCCAACAACCACCACAGCGGCCCCAACAACAACAACAGTGGCCCCAACAACCACCACTGCGGCCGCAACAACAACAACAACAGCCGCCACAACCACCACTGCGGCCCCAATAACAACAACTGCAGCCCCAACAACCACCACAGCGGCTCCAACAACAACCACTGCGGCCCCAACAACTACAACAGCGGCCCCAACAACCACCACTGCGGCTCCAACAACAACAACTGCAGCCCCAACAACAACAACTGCGGCCCCAACAACAACAACTGCAGCCCCAACAACAACAACTGCAGCCCCAACAACCACCACTGCGGCCCCAACAACTACAACAGCGGCCCCAACAACCACCACTGCGGCTCCAACAACAACAACTGCAGCCCCAACAACCACCACTGCGGCCCCAACAACAACAACTGCGGCCCCAACAACTACAACAACGGCCGCAACAACCACCACTGTGGCCCCAACAACAACAACTGCGGCCCCAACAACAACAACTGCAGCCCCAACAACAACAACTGCAGCCCCAACAACCACCACTGCGGCCCCAACAACTACAACAGCGGCCCCAACAACCACCACTGCGGCTCCAACAACAACAACTGCAGCCCCAACAACCACCACTGCGGCCCCAACAACAACAACTGCAGCCCCAACAACAACAACTGCAGCCCCAACAACCACCACTGCGGCCCCAACAACTACAACAGCTGCCCCAACAACCACCACTGCGGCCGCAACAACAACAACAGTGGCCCCAACAACCACCACTGCGGCCCCAACAACTACAACAGCGGCCCCAACAACAACAACAACTGCAGCCCCAACAACAACAACTGCAGCCCCAACAACCACCACTGCGGCTCCAACAACAACAACTGCGGCCCCAACAACCACAACTGCGGCCGCAACAACAACAGCCGCCACAACCACCACTGCGGCCCCAACAACAACAACTGCGGCCCCAACAACTACAACAACGGCCGCAACAACCACCACTGTGGCCCCAACAACAACAACTGCGGCCCCAACAACAACAACTGCAGCCCCAACAACAACAACTGCAGCCCCAACAACCACCACTGCGGCCCCAACAACTACAACAGCGGCCCCAACAACCACCACTGCGGCTCCAACAACTGCAGCCCCAACAACCACCACTGCGGCCCCAACAACAACAACTGCAGCCCCGACAACAACAACTGCGGCCCCAACAACAACAACTGCGGCCCCAACAACCACCACTGCGGCCCCAACAACAACAACTGCAACCCCAACAACCACCACTGCGGCCCCAACAACAAGAACTGCGGCCCCAACAACAACAACTGAAGCCCCAACAACAACAACTGCGGCCCCAACAACCACCACTGCGGCCGCAACAACTACAACTGCGGCCCCAACAACCACCACTGCGGCCCCAACAACAACAACTGCGTCCCCAACAACTACAACAACGGCCGCAACAACCTCCACTGTGGCCCCAACAACTGCGGCCGCAACAACAACAACAGTGGCCCCAACAACCACCACTGCGGCCGCAACAACAACAGCCGCCACAACCACCACTGCGGCCCCAACAACAACAACTGCAGCCCCAACAACAACAACTGCAGCCCCAACAACTACAACAACGGCCGCAACAACCACCACTGTGGCCCCAACAACAACAACTGCGGCCGCAACAACAACAGCCGCCACAACGACCACTGCGGCCCCAACAACAACAACTGCAGCCCCAACAACAACAACTGCAGCCCCAACAACTACAACAACGGCCGCAACAACCACCACTGTGGCCCCAACAACTACAACTGCGGCCCCAACAACAACAACTGCGGCCCCAACAACAACAACTGAAGCCCCAACAACAACAACTGCGGCCCCAACAACCACCACTGCGGCCGCAACAACAACGGCCGCAACAACCACCACTGTGGCCCCAACAACTACAACTGCGGCCCCAACAACCACCACTGCGGCCCCAACAACAACAACTGCGGCCCCAACAACAACAACTGAAGCCCCAACAACAACAACTGCGGCCCCAACAACCACCACTGCGGCCGCAACAACTACAACTGCGGCCCCAACAACCACCACTGCGGCCCCAACAACAACAACTGCGGCCCCAACAACCACCACTGCGGCCGCAACAACTACAACTGCGGCCCCAACAACCACCACTGTGGCCCCAACAACTGCGGCCGCAACAACAACAACAGTGGCCCCAACAACCACCACTGCGGCCGCAACAACAACAGCCGCCACAACCACCACTGCGGCCCCAACAACAACAACTGCAGCCCCAACAACTACAACAGCGGCCCCAACAACAACAACTGCAGCCCCAACAACAACAACTGCAGCCCCAACAACAACAACTGCAGCCCCAACAACTACAACAACGGCCGCAACAACCACCACTGTGGCCCCAACAACTACAACAGCGGCCGCTGCCACAACATCTGCGGCCGCAACAACAACAACAGCCGCCACAACGACCACTGCGGCCCCAACAACAACTGCAACCCCAACAACAACAACTGCGGCCCCAACAACCACCACTGCGTCCCCAACAACAACAACTGCAGCCCCAACAACTACGACAGCGGCCATAACAACAACAACAACTGCGGCCCCAACAACAACTGCAACCCCAACAACAACAACTGCGGCCCCAACAACCACCACTGCGTCCCCAACAACAACAACTGCGGCTCCAACAACAACAACTGTGGCCCCAACAACAACAACAGCGGCCGGAACAACAACACCTGCAGCCCCAACAACCACCACAGCGGCCCCAACAACAACAACAGTGGCCCCAACAACCACCACTGCGGCCGCAACAACAACAACAACAGCCGCCACAACCACCACTGCGGCCCCAATAACAACAACTGCAGCCCCAACAACCACCACAGCGGCTCCAACAACAACCACTGCGGCCCCAACAACTACAACAGCGGCCCCAACAACCACCACTGCGGCTCCAACAACAACAACTGCAGCCCCAACAACAACAACTGCGGCC
Source organism: Clinocottus analis (assembly GCF_023055335.1). Lineage (NCBI taxonomy): Eukaryota > Metazoa > Chordata > Actinopteri > Perciformes > Cottidae > Clinocottus > Clinocottus analis. The sequence continues at coordinate 178,647 of NW_027176240.1, read as the reverse complement.
CCAACAACAACAACTGCAGCCCCAACAACAACAACTGCAGCCCCAACAACCACCACTGCGGCCCCAACAACTACAACAGCGGCCCCAACAACCACCACTGCGGCCGCAACAACTACAACTGCGGCCCCAACAACCACCACTGCGGCCCCAACAACAACAACTGCGGCCCCAACAACCACCACTGCGGCCGCAACAACTACAACTGCGGCCCCAACAACCACCACTGTGGCCCCAACAACTGCGGCCGCAACAACAACAACAGTGGCCCCAACAACCACCACTGCGGCCGCAACAACAACAGCCGCCACAACCACCACTGCGGCCCCAACAACAACAACTGCAGCCCCAACAACTACAACAGCGGCCCCAACAACAACAACTGCAGCCCCAACAACAACAACTGCAGCCCCAACAACAACAACTGCAGCCCCAACAACTACAACAACGGCCGCAACAACCACCACTGTGGCCCCAACAACTACAACAGCGGCCGCTGCCACAACATCTGCGGCCGCAACAACAACAACAGCCGCCACAACGACCACTGCGGCCCCAACAACAACTGCAACCCCAACAACAACAACTGCGGCCCCAACAACCACCACTGCGTCCCCAACAACAACAACTGCAGCCCCAACAACTACGACAGCGGCCATAACAACAACAACAACTGCGGCCCCAACAACAACTGCAACCCCAACAACAACAACTGCGGCCCCAACAACCACCACTGCGTCCCCAACAACAACAACTGCGGCTCCAACAACAACAACTGTGGCCCCAACAACAACAACAGCGGCCGGAACAACAACACCTGCAGCCCCAACAACCACCACAGCGGCCCCAACAACAACAACAGTGGCCCCAACAACCACCACTGCGGCCGCAACAACAACAACAACAGCCGCCACAACCACCACTGCGGCCCCAATAACAACAACTGCAGCCCCAACAACCACCACAGCGGCTCCAACAACAACCACTGCGGCCCCAACAACTACAACAGCGGCCCCAACAACCACCACTGCGGCTCCAACAACAACAACTGCAGCCCCAACAACAACAACTGCGGCCCCAACAACAACAACTGCAGCCCCAACAACAACAACTGCAGCCCCAACAACCACCACTGCGGCCCCAACAACTACAACAGCGGCCCCAACAACCACCACTGCGGCTCCAACAACAACAACTGCAGCCCCAACAACCACCACTGCGGCCCCAACAACAACAACTGCAGCCCCAACAACAACAACTGCAGCCCCAACAACCACCACTGCGGCCCCAACAACTACAACAGCTGCCCCAACAACCACCACTGCGGCCGCAACAACAACAACAGTGGCCCCAACAACCACCACTGCGGCCCCAACAACTACAACAGCGGCCCCAACAACAACAACTGCAGCCCCAACAACAACAACTGCAGCCCCAACAACCACCACTGCGGCTCCAACAACAACAACTGCGGCCCCAACAACCACAACTGCGGCCGCAACAACAACAACTGCGGCCCCAACAACTACAACAACGGCCGCAACAACCACCACTGTGGCCCCAACAACCACCACTGCGGCCGCAACAACAACAGCCGCCACAACCACCACTGCGGCCCCAACAACAACAACTGCGGCCCCAACAACTACAACAACGGCCGCAACAACCACCACTGTGGCCCCAACAACTACAACAGCGGCCGCTGCCACAACAACTGCGGCCGCAACAACCACCACTACGGCCCCAACAACAACAACTGCGGCCCCAACAACCACCACTACGGCCCCAACAACAACAACTGCGGCTCCAACAACAACAACTGTGGCCCCAACAACAACAACTGTAGCCCCAACAACTACAACAGCGGCCGGAACAACAACAACTGCAGCCCCAACAACCACCACAGCGGCCCCAACAACAACAACTGTGGCCCCAACAACAACTGCAGCCCCAACAACCACCACTGTGGGCCCAACAACAACAACAGTGGCCCCAACAACAACTTTAGCTGCAACAACAACTTTGGCTGCAACAACCACCACTTCGGCCCCAACAACTACAGCCGCCACAACTACCACTGCGGCCGCAACAACAACAACTGCAGTCCAAACAACAACCACCACTGCAGCCCCAACAACAACAACAGTGGCCCCAACAACCACCACTGCGGCCGCAACAACAACAACAGCCGCCACAACCACCACTGCGGCCCCAACAACAACAACTGCAGCCCCAACAACAACAACTGCGGCCCCAACAACCACCACTGCGGCCCCAACAACTACAACAGCGGCCCCAACAACCACCACTGCGGCTCCAACAACAACAACTGCAGCCCCAACAACAACAACTGCGGCCCCAACAACAACAACTGCAGCCCCAACAACGACAACTGCAGCCCCAACAACCACCACTGCGGCCCCAACAACTACAACAGCGGCCCCAACAACCACCACTGCGGCTCCAACAACAACAACTGCAGCCCCAACAACAACAACTGCAGCCCCAACAACCACCACTTCGGCCCCAACAACAACAACTGCAGCCCCAACAACAACAACTGCAGCCCCAACAACCACCACTTCGGCCCCAACAACTACAGCCGCCACAACCACCACTGCGGCCGCAACAACAACAACTGCAGTCCAAACAACAACCACCACTGCAGCCCCAACAACAACAACAGTGGCCCCAACAACCACCACTGCGGCCGCAACAACAACAACTACAACCCCAACAACCACCACAGCGGCTCCAACAACAACAACTGTGGCCCCAACAACAACAACTGCGGCCCCAACAACCACCACTGCGGCCCCAACAACAACAACTGCAGCCCCAACAACAGCCGCCGTAACAACAACTGCAACCGCCACAACCACCACTGCGGCCCCAACAACTACAACAGCGGCCCCAACAACCACCAGTGCGGCTCCAACAACAACAACTGCGGCCCCAACAACAACAACTGCAGCCCCAACAACAACAACTGCGGCCCCAACAACCACCACTGCGACCCCAACAACTACAACTGCAGCCCCAACAACTGCGGGCCCAACAACAACAACTGCGGCCCCAACAACCACCACTGCGGCCCCAACCACAACAACTGCGGCCCCAACAACAACAACAGTGGCCCCAACAACAACTTTGGCTGCAACAACCACCACTGCGGCCCCAACAATAACTGTCGCCCCAACAACAGCCGCCGTAACCACCACTGCAGCCGGCACAACAACTACTGCGGCCCCATCAACAACCACTGCAGCAACAACAACTGCGGCCGCGACAACCACCACTGCGGCCCCAACAACAACAACTGCGGCCGCAACAACAACAACTGCGGCTCCAACAACAACAACTGCGGCCGCAACAACCACTGTAGCCCCAACAACTACAACAGCGGCCGCTACCACAACAACTGCGGCCGCAACAACTACAACAGCGGCCCCAACAACAACTGCAGCCGAAACAACCACAACTGAGGCCCCAACAACTACAACAGCGGCCGCTACCACAACGACTTTTGCCCCAACAACCACCACTGCGGCCCCAACAACAACAATTGCGGCCCCAACAACCACCACTGCAACCCCAATAACAACAACTGCTGCCGCCACAACAACAACATCTGCGGCCGCTACAACAACAACTGCGGCCGCAACAACTGCTGCACCTATCATAGTAGAAGTGACTTTTAGATCTCTTCAATCCACTTTTACAGTAGAGTTGCTTGATTCGTCATCTCCTGCTTTCATTGAACGAGCTGCAATGATAAAAAAAGAGGTAAGTCTCATATTTTGAATTGAACCTGCTCGTTCCACTTCTGAATATTTTGATGACAGAGGTCAGTCATCCAATCAAAGAACTGAAAACTTTCTAGAAAGTGTATTCTTTGTATTTTAAAAAATGAAGATGATCCTTTTGCTCTACAGACATGAACTTATTCCAAGCAAATGAAAACACAGATTCTTAGTTTCAGTGGATTTGAGACAAAGCTCATAATGCATGTGTTACTTCATTTCTACTGACAGACCCCACAAACCTGCACACTGGTACTTTAAATATGATTTAATATTCATTTCTGCTCCTGCAGCTTGAACCTATCTTCAAATCGACGCTCCCTGGCTTCATCTTCATGATAGTGGTGTCATTCCGGTATTGTGTTAAGAGATACAGTGTTGCAATTCTAACAATTCAATTGTAGCGGCTTGAATCTAATACTGTAAACTATATTTGTTGTTTCCCCTTCTGCAGTCCGGGATCAGTCATCAACAAATTGGAACTCCACTATAACATCACGTCATCTCCTAATGAAGTTGAGGTTAAAGAAACTTTGACCAACGCGGCTGAAGACGTCAACGGCTTCGACATTGAAACCACCTCAGTCACTGTGAACGGCACATGTAAGCAACGAGAGCTAGTTGATCAACGATGTCAAAGGTTGCACAAACTACTGTATAACTAATGTTTTGTTTCACTACAGCAACTGCAGCAACTACAACTGCAGCAGCTACAACTACAACTGCAGCAACTACAACTGCAGCAACTACAACTGCAGCAACTACAACTGCGGCCACAACAACTGCAGCCCCAACTACAACTGCAGCAACTACAACTGCAGCAGCTACAATTACAACTGCAGCAGCTACAACTACAACTGCAGCAACTACAACTGCAGCAGCTACAACTACAACTGCAGCAACTACAACTGCAGCAGCTACAACTACAACTGCAGCAGCTACAACTACAACTGCAGCAACTACAACTACAACTGCGGCCACAACAACTGCAGCCCCAACTACAACTGCAGCAACTACAACTACAACTGCAGCAGCTACAACTACAACTGCAGCAACTACAACTACAACTGCAGCAGCTACAACTACAACTGCAGCAACTACAACTACAACTGCAGCAGCTACAACTACAACTGCAGCAACTACAACTGCAGCAGCTACAACTTCAGGCGGACAGCGCCACGAGATCAGTCTCATCACCGCATGCTGTCTGGTCGCGCTGTCGTGGCTACTGGCCAACGTCTCGTAGGGCTTGTAATCACTGGGATGTCGGAAAACTATTCATATTTAAATTACTTTTGCTTTTTGAGAAATATTCATCATCTTGACAGTTTGTCTTGTTTCGGCCTCTTAACGGTAATGCTATGTATACATTTCTAAATAATGCACTGTCAATCTTCTTATCTATATACAAAGTGTATTTATGTAATCATCGTGTATTTATCAAACCATCATGTATTTATGTATTTATCATGAGATGATCTTGTAATCATGTAATCATCATGTCTGTATGTATTTATCATCTAATCACCATCTACTCACCATGTAATCATCATGTACGCACCATGCCTGCATTCTATGAAATTTCTTGTATTTTGCACAATTTCTGTGAAAATCTTCCCAATGATCAGAATAAACAATCTCTCAGGAATTAAAATGGTCTCTTGTGGTGTGTTTGCATTTTTGGTGGTTAAAAACGGTTTAAAGGTGTGTTTCATGTAAAAGAGCTTCAGGCCTATTTCATGTAAAAGAGCTTTAAATCCAGAGAAAAGTCATCCTGATGAACCAGCAGTGAACATGCTCAGGAACATCTGTGTTTATTCTTCAGCCAATTTATGAATTTCAGCTATTTCACTGTGACATTGGAGCTCAAAAGAGACCCTTCAGCTCCAGAGGTGTGAAAACTCACCTGTTTTATTCATTTCTAATCTTGTTCGACATAACGCAGGGCGTAGTCTCTTTGAGTGACAGGTGGCTTCAGTCTCAGCAGAGAGGCCTTTAAATGGTGTTCGCTCCTCTACAACAAAAGGGTCATTTTAAATCAAACATCCCTGATTTTCTGGAGCTGCGCTTCAGACACGTCACGATATTGGTTCATAACCAGGAGCCCGAGGTCTTTCAAATTTCTTCTTCAAGCGAGGCTTAGTTTAAAACTGGTTGAACTTGTGTTTGAACATCCCTGCAGGTGTAATGCAGGTCGCTTGAACAAAGCGGAGGGAGGAGCGGCTTGGCACGGAGCCGGAGGCCGGATGGCCGGGTTCTGTGAGATCAGAGGTTTGTGACGATAATGTGGTTTATATCATACATATTTCCATATTTTGGCCGGTATGGTCATGACATCATGGGATTA